>NC_043007.1:68014786-68034786 GCF_006345805.1 Octopus sinensis | reverse complement strand
CTTTGAAGCTTTGTTGAAAATCATGTTAGAAATGAAGTTTGATTTTCCATGCTAACTGGCATCACAACTGTTGCTGCCCCGGCGATGGAAGGACAAAAACAAAAAGGGTATGTTGCACTACTGCAAGAACATATAGCAAGCCTTGGAATCACACATAAAAATGTTAAAATTCTTTGAATATCCATCCAAAGATATTGTGTGCCAAGTTTTTGAAATTTAAGAATGTTATGGATATTGTTGTGAAGGCCGTGAATCTGGTCCTATCTCGTGGATTAAATCATCGTCAATTTCAACAGTTTTTGCTAGATACTGAGGCAGAATAAAATAACCTTGCTTATTTCTCCGATGTACACTGGCTTAGCCGAGGATCAATGCTAAAAAGAGTATTTGCCTTACACAAAGAGGTGGCGACATTTCTCGAAAGCAAACATGTGGACAGTTCACATTTTCGATATCTTGATTGACTTATAACTTTGGCATTTATTGGAACTCATTTAAATAACTTAAATTTACAACTTCAAGGTAAAATTCAGCTCGTAAATGAAATGTATAACCATGTTGCACTTGAAAAGAAAGCTACAGTTGTGGGAACATCAACTTCGAAATAAAAACTATGCACATTTGGAGGAAGGAAACCGCAGGATTCAGAGGTATTTGTGAATATAATCCAGGATTTGAGAAATGAATTTGCATCTCGTTTTGCTGACTTTCGTTTGCATGCAAATCAGTTTAAATTGTTTGTTGCACCATTTGATGTGGAGGTGGAGACAGTACCAGAATGCTTCCAAATGGAATTGATTGATATGCAGTGTGACGACTTAGTGAGATCTAAATTTCATTCTAAAGATGTTTCGTTGATTCACTTCTATGCAAAATATATTTTTCTTAGTGGGAAATATACCAACTTAGTGAATCATGCAAGAAAGATGGAATCTTTTTCTGGAAGCACTTATCAGTGTGAGCAATTATTTTCCAAATTGAAGCAAACTAAGAATAAATTGAGAACAAGATTAACTACTAATCATGATATTATTTTGTTCTTGGCATCAACAAGTTTCAAGGCTGATATTAAGAATCTTTCAAGGAACAAAAAACAGTTTCCCATTAATTTTTTGGCTGCTATGTATTATTAAGATTTTCTAAACAAATGATTCCAACGATGTCGTAAATTGAATAAATGATGTTTTTTACATTACTACATTCATCTGTGGTTAATACAAATTATTTTAAAGTAAAGCCAACACTCGTGATTAAACTTTAGCATGTGTAATTTTCCATAATTATTCTTTTATGGCCATCGTCCAGTCCGCTATCCATCATTAATACTTGATCCCACCTGTGAAGGCAAAGAAGTTGCTGACTCCCGCTTTACGCTTTATTAATGCATCACGATATACGTTTCTGAATCGAGCATACACACACGCATGCACACACACACACAACACACACACACACACCACACACACACACCACACACACACACACACACACATACATATATATATATATATAATATATATATATATATATATAGGTGCAGGAGTGGCTGTGTGGTAAGTAGCTTGCTTACCAACCACATGGTTCCGGGTTCAGTCCCACTGCGTGGCACGTTGGGCAAGTGTCTTCTACTATAGCCTTGGGCCGACCAAAGCCTTGTGAGTGGATTTGGTAGACGGAAACTGAAAGAACCTGTCGTATATATATATATATATATATATATGTGTGTGTGTGTGTATGTTATGTATCTGTGTTTGTCCCCCCAACATCACTTGACAACCGATGCTGGTGTGTTTAGCGGTCCGGCAAAACAGACCGATAGAATAAGTACTAGGCTTACAAAGAATAAGTCCTGGTGTCGATTTGTTCGACTAAAGGCGGTGCTCCAGCATGGCCGCAGTCAAATGACTGAAACAAGTAAAAGAGTAAAAGAGAGTATATATATACATACATACATACATACATACATACATACATATATATATATATATATATATATATAATAACAATTTAACAAATAAAACATATGCATACATACATACATATATGTACATACCTACATCTATATGTATATATACATGCATATGTATATATATATGAGTACAGGACACCACAAATAAACGTAGAACACAACGAGAAACGAAAACATAAAAACAAAAAAGTCCGTTTCCTTGTTTGTTTTTATGTTTTCGTTTCTCGTTGTGTTCTACGTTTATTTGTGGTGTCCTATACTCATATATATATATACATATGCATGTATATATACATATAGATGTAGGTATGTACATATATGTATGTATGTATGCATATGTTTTATTTGTTAAATTGTTATTATTTGATTGAACGCCTCGCGTCACTTTCTTATTTCTCCAAGTAAGTTTATATATATATATTAGAATCTTAAGAAACAGGTTGATACGGACTTTTTAGAAATAAGTTTGCGTAATGTGTGAAAGCGCTTTCGCAGATTAGTTTCTCAAACACACGTGTTATGAGTTAAACCGTATAGAGAAAGTTGCTTTTATTAGAGGTGTTGACTGTATCAAGAATTTTTGCAGAAATTTTTTAATTGAGTATTTCAGTAAACCTACCGTGTTGACGGTCCGTTTCCGTTTCTCAAATGCTGCGGCTTGTGCGATTCCATTCAAACTGGATTTGTATATCCATATCAAAGAGTTTTTTTCATATTGATGTGTGAAGATATAAGGGTTTTATTTTCATGGTTATTCGTCACGGTTGACATATGTGCCATCAGCAATTACGTTTTTTGCTGATGATTTTATTTCAGGTATTTAATGTTCAAAATCTGAACTAGCATCTAGTGTGAATTTCGTTTCAGCTAGTTCAAACGCCATTTTAAAACCATTTTAACTCTATTAGTCTCACAGTTTAAAAAATGATCAAGCAACGGAAGGGAGGAAAATAATTAAAAAAAACTAACCTAAAGACGCCTCCTTCCTCATCATTGGTTCTTCTTCTCCTTTACTTCACTTAACTGCTTTTCCTAACTTCTGTCAACATTTAGTAACTTCTCCGAATAATCGTCATGATAGTCGTCATCGTCGTCGTTATCGATGTTAATATTATTTTTATTACTATTATTATTATTATTATTATTATTATTATTATTATTATTATTATTATTATTGTTGTTGTTGTTGTTGTTGTTGTTGTTGTTGTTGTTGTTGTTGTTGTTGTTGTTGTTGTTATTATCATTATTATTATCATTATTATTATTATTATTATTATTATTATTGTTGTTTTAAAGTAACATGTTTGTTTTATTTACTTTTAGCTTTTGTTATTTAATAAAACATCAACCACATAAAATATATTTGTTATTTTCATTTTTATCTTTTACTGCAGTTTGTCGAGTCCAACAGAGTTGTTACGTGTGAGAGTTTATCCATATGGAGAGAAAATAATTCATATATTGCACAGAAAGGTCTTATCAATTTTTGCTTTTCCTGAAATTCGCCATTTTATTTTTATTTTTTTCCTCTTCCCTTAAGTTCAAAAATCGTCTTCGATTTATTCTTAATCTGGTTTGAAGCAATAACTTTGCTGTTATTTTTGCTTTTGTTGTTCACGGTGTTGAAGTTGTTATTGTTTGTGCTGCTGATTTTCTGTTAGCTATTTTTGCTATTATTATTATTATTATTATTATTATTATTATTAGTAGTAGTAGTAGTAGTAGTAGTAGTAGTAGTAGTAGTAGTAGTAGTAGTAGTAGTAGTAGTAGTAGTAGTATCTGCGGTGTACGACGGACGTGTTTTCGAACGCTCTGAATATGTCATCTCTATATATTCATTCTTTACACCCGTCTGGTACTGTTTTTTGTGTGGAATTTTCGTTACCTGTTACTGCGTTTTCTGTTTGTTTGGCCCTGCAACGGGTAATATTGGGCCCTCCAGAAAATCGCTCGTGTGGCGTTTAAAAGCAACGAATTCAGCAGAGAAAAATATTTTTTCCCACCACTCTTTTTTGTTTGCTTTTTTTTTTTTGGTCGCTGCTCTTCTGTCCATTATTCTTTCTGTTGTTAACATTGTTGCTCATAGTTTTTCGTTCCTGCTACTACTGCTTTGCAATGACTATTACTGGTTGGCTTTGTTGTTTATTTGTTAATTTTTCTTGTTTTTAAATCCATTATTATTTCAATTATTGTTGCTGCTAATGTTGTTACAACTATTGTTGTTGTTGTTCTTATGGACATCGTTGTCATCCTAGTCTTCCTCATCATCGTCGTCGCTGCCGCTGTTATTACTTTTCTTTCAACTACTGACTGTTTTTATCTAAAATTTAATTTTATTTCAGGTAATCTACACTATACTTCCATGTTGTCTTATATTTCTTGTCAATTTTTCGCAATATCATATCCTTAAATGTTTATATTATTGGTTCTCATAAAGTTATTCTCAAAACATAGTTCCAACAGTAACACATGTTTTTGTTTAGGATGTTTTCATAAGCAAGCGCATTTAGGAAAATAAATTGGTTTTAAAGTATTTAATAAAACAACCTCTTAAATAACCGTAAAATTGTACACCGCACTTGCTCCAAGTATTGTATTTTGGTCGTGTTTAGTTGCTATTATAGCACTGGTGGTGACGGTAGTGAATCAAATTCTCAGTTAGGCCTATGGATCTCTCTCTCTCTCTCTCTCTCTCTCTCTCTCTTCTCTCCATCGACTCCTGTCTCTGGCCACAGTCATCTGTGAAACCAGAGGTCTTCCAGTTCATTCTTTGATTCCAGCCAGCATTTTCCGTTTCCTTTTTTCTCATTTATCATTGACTTTTCTCTCAAAGATGTGGGTGTTAAGCTTCTGGGCCCTGATGAGATGCTCAAAATACTGCATCTTTCTCTTCCAAACAATTGCCAAAAGTTTTCTTTCTGATCCCATTTCCTCAGTACGAATTCGCTTTTTCAGTGGTTACTCCATATAATCCTCATTACTCTTCTGTATCCTATTGTTTCAAATGCTTTGAGTTTAAAAGTGTCGCTTACTTTGGAGTAATACAGTGTACCTCATCTAAAAAGGAACAATATAAGTCAATTCTCTGGACGGTCTTCGTTGACATCCAACCAGCTTCTTGATCTCTCATTTCCTCGATTTTTCATTTACTGAATCTTGGTAACATGTCCAAAATATTGACGCTTTCTTTCCCTGACAGTTGCAAAAACTTTTTCTTTCCCCATTTTCTTTAATATTGAATCGTTTGTTCAATAGCCAGTTCAGTCAATCCTCACTACACTTCGATAGCATGTTGTTTCAAATTATTTGAATTTGGCAGCATCGTTTGCTCTCGGGCTTTAGATTTGACATCGATTAAACCAAGTTAATGTCTTCAAGAGCTTTAATTTGATATTCTTGTTAAGAGTTCTGTCTTTCCAGATTGTATTGAGTTATTTTTAGGGTTGATCTTGCTGCCTCAAGTCATGCACTTATTCCCTGGCCTCCGCCTCATGAGTGATCTATAATAACACTTTGTGACATGTTCTAAAGTAACTCCAAGACATTTGATGTTAAATTGTTTTGGTGTTTTGTCACTGCCATGACTATGAATAAGTATTTTTGTTTAATTCCCTCTTTAAAATTTTGTATGCTTCTATGGATTAATTTTTTTTGTAAATGTTATTCTCATTATACATACGTCATGTCTTGAAAAATATCTTGAAAAATACTTCTATTTTGATGGAAAAAAATTCTTATAATCATCCAATCACAATATTACATGTACTATTTATGAACGTATATAAACAACATTTAACTAGTTTGTAAGTATCATTATTATTTGAAGAAAACTCTCTACCTATTTTGCTGGGTGCAAAGGAAAGTGTCAGCCATCCACAGCTAGAAAACTACGGTGATACTTGTTTATTGTTCATGCTTCAAGAACCCCGCGGAGAACCTTTGCAGTTCCAAGCAATGATGATTTTTTAGGTGTCCTGTCTTTATATGTGTACCAATCTTTTTGAGCCATGTTAGTAGTTGAGTGATGATACTTGCAAGCGCGCAAATTACTATTGGTGTCACATCTATAATCTTCATTGCCCACAACCTGCATATTTCCCACTTCAAATCGTCATAGTTGTTCACTTATTATTTTTCTTTCTCTTTGATCCTGTTGTCACCGGGATATGCTATGTCGATTATCATGCAAATTTTTTCTTTACTGTTCACCACAACAATATTAAAGCAATTAAATCGTATTTTTTTCTTTAGCTTGGTTTAACCATTCTGATAAAGGTCATGCTGGAGCACCACCTTTTCGTGCATATGATTATTAGTATTTTATCATAGACGTCAATATCAATTTACATATAACAGTACAATTTGTTCTGTTGTTTCATAGGAATTGTGACAGTTTCGCAGCAGCACTGCGTGCAAGTAACAAACATGACATTTTTTATAATTCCTTTCGTTTAAGTGACGTAAGCGTGTTTTGTTAAATATTTTAAAGAAGCAAATGGAGTTTAGAATATCCACTCATCTGGATTAATATCACATGAAGAATTCCTAGAATTCTTGTGGTTAAAGAATAATTTAAAAACGGTAAAAAACATGTTACAAAGAGAATATCCATTAGGACATGCAAACAGCTATTAGTTTCACTTTATTCCGAATGGTGTATCAAGACTTTTGCAACAATAATAGAATTAAATTAAGAAGAGGAAGAAAGAGGAAAAAAGAGAGAGAGAGAGAAGAAGAAGGAGAAGGACAAGAAGAGGAAGTAAGGAAAGAAATGAAGAAAGAAAAGAAGAAGAAGAAGAAGAAGAAGAAGAAAAAGAAGAAGATGATGATGATGATGATGTGGAGGAGGAGGAGGAGGAGGAGGAGGATAAAAAGAAGAACAACAAAAGGAAAGATGAAAAAGGAAAAGATGGAGAAAGAGGAGAATGAAGAAGAAGAAGAAGAGAAGAAGAAGAAGAAGAAGAAGAAGAAGAAGAAGAAGAAGAAGAAGAAGAAGAAGAAGGCTAAGTAAAAAACAGGAAAAGAAGAAGAATGAGAAGATGAGTGAGAAGAAGGAGAATTTACTGGAAGTCGAATTCTACAATTCTGTCCATGATTTAGAAAACATAAAGCGTGCAATACGAAACGAAATCTTCATTGAACGTTTTATAAAAAAAAACTGCACTCATCGACTGCTTTCACTAAATGAATTGTTTACTTCACCGTTCTATGAGACATATTAAAAGGTGACTACGATATTAGCAAATTTTGATCATATTTTACATTGTAAGGTGATGAATTTGCTTAAAAATGCTTTATGAAAATATAACTGTGAGACGGTTATCAATATGTAGAAAGATAAGAGCCTTATAATATTGCTGTACACCAGAATTGGTAGGATTTTTATGAACTTACTTTACTTTGAGTCACGTAACTCTCGGAATTGCGAGACGGGATTAAAGATATCATGCCATCGTGATGGATTCTTCTAAATAGTAAAAATAAAATTTTAAACAATCCTGTTACCGATATTACAACAACAAAGGTGGTGAGTTGAGAGAATCGTCACCGCGCCGACCAAATGCGTAGCGGCATTTCGTCCGTTTTCTGTATTCAAATTATGCCGAGGTCGACATTGCCTTTCATTCTTTCGAGGTCGCTAAAATAAGCACCAGTTGAGCACTGAGGTCGATGTAGTTGACTGACACCCCCACCCACGAAATTGTTGGCCTTGTGTCAAATTCGAAACCGATATTACAATAACAAAAAAGACGGTGAGCTGCCGTTACCATGTCAGACAAAATATCTAGCGGCATTATGTTCGTCTTTATGTTCTGAATTCAAATTCCGCCGAGCTGCCAAAATTTGAAACGATATTACTACAACAACAGAAGCAGGAGAGAGCAGCAACAGCAACAGAGTGAAGGCGCAGTGGCCCAGTGGGTGGATCTTCAAGTTACCACAACCATAGGATGAATTTGATCAGATAAAATGCTTAAATAGTCTTGACTATTAATTCTGCCATGAAGGGAAACCATTGGGCCGGCGGATTTCCAAAATATAGTCCTACTAGATGGTCAGAGGGCCTCTTCCATGTTTAACAGTTGGACGTAGGCAGTCTGGGTCAAGTGCTTCTTTTGGCTGTCTCCATACGTATAGTCGGCTAGTAGTCGAAAATAAGGTAAAGGATGACTCGTCTGAGAAAATAACATTTTCCCACTGCACCAGGGACCAATTCTGTAGGTTTTTACTCCACTCTAAACGCTCCACGGTCAACAAAATTAAACACTAGTCAAGTACTCAGGTCGATGGTATCTTTTGCACACCACTCAAAATTGCCGGTCTTGTCAAAAGCAAAAACCATTATGAGATTGTCTCATTCGCAGTCATCGGTTTTCTTCTCAACACACAAGATCCAAAAAGAAAACTGTCAGCCATTATCTCTATCTAAAATTACCGATTTCTTATATTGGTACAAGGTCAAAATTTTGTCGGGTGGAGAACGATCCCAGTGTCTGACTCATGCTTAAAAGTATCTAACTCGTATTTAAAACAATCCTTGTATCGATATTATAATAACAACAGAAAAGGCGGTGAGTTGACGGAATTGTTAACACACCAGGCGAAATGCTTAGCCCAGAATGATACAAGACAAACTTGACCCTGGAGAGATTGGAAACCAGATCGTAATTACAAAACGAAATACCAGCGCTTCACCGAATCCGTACAACTACTCTCTGTCCCCCTCTCAGCTCATTTTTGTTTAAAACTAATAATATTTCGAACATTTGCGCTGGGAAATAATATCGTAGGAGTGGAACATAATTGCCCGCAGCTCAATAACTACCCGCAATCGATCTAGGATAAGAAATATAGAGTGGGAGAATGAGACGGAAAGTAAGAGAGGACGAGAAATAGACAGTGAGAGAGAGACAGGGGGTTAATAATTACTGTTAGGACTTTTACTTTTCTGTCACTAATTTCAAAATGGAGGATTTACCTAGATATGCTATCTACAAATATTAATTTCTCTGAAGAATTCCGGTAAATAACTCGTGAAACTGTCTCGTAAGACTTCTTTTAGAGCTTCTATTAATTAGCATAACATTTGCTAACATAAACTGACAAAAGATAGGGGCCAGTGATTTCTTAGATTCCATAGAGTTGGCTTGATTAACGTTTGCTAAGTGTAATGGATTCTTGCTGCACAATTTCTTCAGAATGGGATTTCTTTCCGTTGTTGCTGCTCTTTTTCTTCTCCTTCTTTTTCTCTTTCTTCCTCTTCTTCTTATCTTCTTCTCCTTCTTCATCTTCCTCTTCTTCTTCCCCTCCTCCTACTTGTACATCCTTTTCTTTTTCTTCTTTTCTACTTCATATTATTACCATTAGTTGCAGCAGTAGTAGTAATAGTAGCAGTAGTAGTATTGTTGTTGTTGTTGTTCTTCTTCTTCTTATTATTATTATTATTATTATTATTATTATAATTATTATTATTATTATTATTATTATTATTATTATTATTATTATTCACTTGCTTCTCCTCCTACTTCACTTTCTTTTCTATTTTTCATATTATTATCAATTGCAGCAGCAGCAGCAGTAGCAACAGCAGCGGTAGTAGTAGTAGTAGTAGTAGTAGTAGTAGTAGTAGTAGTAGTAGTAGTAGTAGTAGTTGCTATTCTTCATGTTTTTGCTGTTACCGAATGTAGGATGGAATACAGGAAATTGATTTAAATATTTTTTTTTAATGACAACAATGAAAGCAGCGATGATTATGATAAAGAAGAGGAGGAAAATTAAGGAAATTATACCATGAAGCTGAAGAGTATAGTAATGATGAAGAGGATAATTATCATAGCTATGGTAATGATAATAAAAGTGAGGACGATGATGAGGTTGATAATGATGATGATGATGATAGTAGTGATGATGATGATGACGATGATGATGACGATGATAATGATAATGGTGATGACGAATATAATAATGAGGATGGCTAATTATGACAACGGTTGTGGTAACATTTTTTTCTTTTTCATTGTAAAGATGATGGTGTGAAGGTGCGTGGCTTAGTGGCTAGGGTATTCGGCTCACGATCATAAGACAGTGAGTTCGGTTCCCGGCGCCACATTATGTCCATCAGCAAGACACTTTATTTCACGTTGTTCCAATACATTCAGTTGGCAAAAGTGAGTTGTTGGTATAATTCAAAAGGCCAGCCTTGTCGTATTCTGTGTCACGTTGAATCCCTCTGAAAACTACGTTAAGGGTACGGATGTCTATGGAGTACTCATTCACTTGTACAAATGATGGTGATTGTTGCAGTTCTTCTGGTGTATATATTCCTCCCTGAACGGGACGCTGGTCCGTTGCAAGGTTACTCATTTTTAGCAGCTGAGTGGACTGGAGCAACATGAAATGAAGTGTTTTGCTCAAGAACACAACGCATTGCTCGGTCCAGAAACGAAAACCACATTCTTACGAGTATGAGTCCAACACTCTGACGACTAAGCCATGCGCCTCTACCAAAAACAATCAGAATTAAATTCCGAGCTGAAGGGACACCCAGGATTGAAACGGGAACCTTTCGATCCGCAGTCGAACGCTCTCTCATAAAGTGACGTTTTGTTTCGACAAGGCTTTCAATAATGATTTTAATAAGGCTTTCTTCACTTTCGCTTCTCCCGGGATTTCAGGATAAAATCGGCTTTTTAACTGGAATCGCAGGAAATCCCAAGATGTAATTAAATTCTGTAGATATTTCAAAATAAAATAACCTGCATTAACTATCTGATGGTCAATGATTCAACATAAAACTCCAAATCATTTAACAATGCATTTTGCTCTATGACCGGTTGGTTTAAATTAGCGTGGGCTATAGAAATATTTAATTTAAGAAATTTATTTATCTATCGCATATGTGAATATCAAAACTTTATTAGAATGAATGTTTCTAGATATACAATAACAAGGGTGATCAAGAGTATTGATGATAGAAAAATATGTCAGATATATTATTTATTATATTTGAAATTTAATGAACCCACGCAAAAATTTTTATTAAAACGAATATTTTTAAATATAAAATAACAAGGGTGTTCAACAGTATTGCTGATAGAAAATCATGTATTTAACGAACACACGCGAACTTTTTTTTAAATGAATATATTTAAATATAAAATAATTAGGATGATCGATAGAATTTAAGACAAAAATATATATATTTAAGGAATATTATTTATCTATAATATTTTAAATTTAATGAACACAATTACTGCAATGAATATTTATAAGATATAATAAGAATAATCAATAATGTTGGTGACAGAAATATATTTCTTTATTGCCCACAAGGGGCTAATTGGTGACAGAAATATATTATCTTAATATCCTTTCATTTTAGATTTAATGAACACAGAAATGTTATAAGGTAATCGATGCTGCGTTATCTCAGTCAAAATCTTTCATAAGTAATGAAGCGTCCTGCTGCAGAAGATGGTCTTTCGGATTATGTAGATGTAAATGTCTTCAGCAGTTTCAACGGTAGTTGCAACAGGCTGAGCGCAGAAATTATCACTATTCCTAAGTTCCAGAATATTCCATCATTTGAATACACAATGACTTTCAACTAATAACGGTTGATTAGTTAAGTGAGGATAAACTGAATCTTAATCCTGTATTTAGTATTGGAGATATGAGAATATAAGTGTTCTTTTAGAGGAAGCCAGAGATTCCTCTTATAGACACATTTTACCCCCGCGGACTTGGTCCTCGGTAAAAGTTTCGGAGAGTAATTTCAAATCATTTGAGTGCTACTGTTTTCTATATTGAGAATCCCTGGATCTCATCTATTGACTCTAAGTGTTCCTTTATGTTATTATACGGCAAATGAACAAGGTATTTTACATGTGTACAAAATAAAGGAAAACAACAATTGTTTTAAAAATAAAGACAAACAGTATGATATTATAAATCCAAGAAAATTATACTATCTCTATATGATATCAGATGATAATGTTAACAAGACGGACAATATGCTAAGCGGCTTTTCATCTGGCGGGAAAAATGCATAGCTTCATTTCTTCCGACTGCACGTTGAAGTTCACCGAGGTTGAAATTGCCTTTCATCCTTCCGAGATCGATAATGAATCAATGTAATCGATGTACCCCACCACCACAAAATGTTAGGACTTGTGCCTATAGACGAAAGTAGTAGTAGTAGTAGTAGTAGTAGTAGTAGTAGTAGCAGCAGAAGCAGCAGTAGTAATAGTTGTTGTTGTTGTAGTAGCAGCAGCAGCAGCAGCAGCAGCAGTAGTAGTAGTAGTAGTAGTAGTAGTAGTAGTAGTGTAGTAGTAGTAGTAGTAGTAGTAGGTCGATGTAATCGAATAGCCTCCTCCCACCAAATTTCAGCTCTTGTGCCTATAGTAAAAAGAATTATTATTATTATTAGTCCAAGTACAAGAGAAATGAAAAAAGTAAAACATTCGTGATCTTTAATCTAGCAAAATCCAATGATCTTTGATCGAAGAAAATTTAAACAATTTGAATGTGCTGTATTAGTGTAATAGATATACTTTTATCAATAGTTAATTGCAAGCATTGTTTTATAAAAAAATGAAACACCCTACTTTAACAAACATATTGCCTATAATTCTTGGGGAGTTTCATAATACAGTGATTCATGAAGACGTTGTTTTAAGACTAGTTTAAAACGTATTGTAGCCGGCCTAAGTCAAATTGAAACGTCTTACACTTCATCACGATAAAAAAAAGAACATCCATTTTGTAATTCAGCGCTACTTACAATAGAACTGTTCGTCATTCCAAAGCACTGATGATGTTTTGCTACTGGACATGATTAGAGCTATGTGGAATAAGGCAACGAGAGATAAGGATCTCAATAAATGAAAAACAGTACGACGCCACTAATGACATATGAACTAGTGACTTCTCGTTCAATATTCTAATCAACAATAAAAGATCACAGCTCTCTGTATCATTCAATGAAAAAAAAAGAAAAAATTCAAAGCTACAATTCTTAATCAGTGAACAAAAAACCGAAAGAATTCAAAGCTAATAACGAAGTCTAACGACGATCAACAAAACGAAAGATCACGATAATAAAAAGTAGTTATAAAGATTCGGTGTGAAACTATTTTCTCTGAAAACAGGTTAATGGCGGATTTCCGCTTAATTTTTCACTTAACTCGCCAACCGAACATTATAACTTATCTGAATTGCATAATAGAAAAACAAAATATATCATCAATGTGTTACTAAATAATATTAAGTCGATATTAGATTCCAGAGAGGCATGTATATATTCTATGCCTACTTCTGTTATAGGGAAACATTTAGAGAATTGGAAAGCAAAATATATTATTTGAACGGATGTTCATGTTTTTATATCATTTACTGTTCCTTACTGATAGTAAAGTATTAAGATTTTTTTTTCACAGATGACATTGTCTTCAGCATCAGTTCTTCAACATTTGATTTCAAACTTTACAAATTGCTTCGAGCTCTAGATATTCCTTCTTCTCGTCGACGTTTTATAATTATAGAGAGGGCAGCTTTATGATAAAACTTAAAGTAGCAAATAACTATGTGAAACTCTGTGATAATTGAATCGTAAGAAATTGTTGTAATTTGAAATTAATATAATCTAAGTCCGCTATCTATCTATTTATCTATCTATCTATCTATCTATCTATCTATCTATCTATCTATCTAGATAGATAGATAGATAGATAGATAGATAGATAGATAGATAGATAGATAGATAGATAGATAGATAGATAGATAGATAGATAGATAGATAGATAGATAGATAGATAGATAGATAGATAGATCAGCTGAAAGCTTGCTTTGCAACTCGAGTTTCACACAATTGCGATCTTCAGGCAAGAACCTTCTTGCCTGAAGATCTCAGTCTTGTAGATTTCAGTTTTAATAAAACCATATCTTCTGTAACATGTATTGAGCACTCTTTTCTCACTCTCACTGACGTAAATCATCATCACACACACACACACACACACACACACACACATATATATATATATATATATAATATTTTACTGCTCTCACTCTTTAGACTACGGCCATGCTGGGGTACGGCATCGCGAATCGATCCTGCACCTATGTTTTTAAGCCTGGTAACATTCTATCGGTCTCTTTTGCCGTACCTCTAAGCTACGGGGGCGAGAACACACCGACACCGGTTGTCAAATGGTGGTGGAGAATAAACAGATACAAAGACACACACAGCTACATACATACAAACATACATACATAATACATACATGTTTGTGTATGCGCGCGTGTGTATGTATGTGTGTGTAAACCAACCCACCCACATACATTTCAGTATATATATATATATATATATATATAATAAAACTGAGAGAGTTGAAAACAAAACGAACAGAATTTGTTTACTTTCTCGTTTGAAATTCATACACACATGTGTGCATTAAGAGGAGAGGAAAAGGTACAGCTGCGTGTGTGACAATACCGTTTATCAATCACTTCTTTTCCGGATCATAATTACTATACAGACCACCATGTACTAATGCCTTCTAGAAGCTTCATGTCAGTCAAGACTTTGCAAATGAAACTCTACTTTGTGGTAGTGACGAGGAAGATTTTGTTGTTCGATCAACTAAATTACTTACTACTGAATTATCGCCTGTAAGGGATTAAATTTCCCAGAAACACATGTGCCCTTGATGCAGTCTTCGGATAACATCAGCGTGTCACCGAGTGACAAAGCTGTACTTTTGCATTACAGGCACAGTCTGCTCAAGAAGCTTATATACAAGTTTTATCTACATATTTTCATCCACACGGCAAAGGGTGTCCTAAGGTTATGAAAAATTACATTTCCTCAAGATACCACGCAGTGGGAGCAAACATAAAACCCTGTTGTAAATCGATCTTTCCAAACTTATGGTCATACAGCATCTACGAAATTCAAACAGAAAGCAGAAAATAGCAAATTATGAACGACCCTCGAGTGTAACAATATATCATAATAAACTACCAATGAAAGAACATCTACGTAGTTGCTCAACCTACTAAAAATAGTACACAAACATATTTCAAAAGATAGAGATTTTTAAATCAATATTTGCTACAAAAGAAGGCAGTGAGCTCGCAGAACCGTTAGCATACCAAGTGCTTGGCGGTGTTTCGTCCGCCTTTACATCCTGTGTTCAAATGCTGCCAAGGTCGACTTTGCCTTGCATCCTTTTGAGGTCGATAGAATAAATACCTGTTGAACTCTGAGGTCGATGTCATCGACTTACACCCCCTCACTCGAAATTACTGGTCTTGTACCAAAATTTGAAATTAATATTTACTGCAAAAGAGCCATTCTATTATTCATTTCCGGAATCTAATGAAGAGAATTGAAGAGCAAAGAATATCGATTGTTTCATATCTAAAGTTAGCCTCGGTAATGACTGCGTGGTGTTTTAGTGTAACGACCGTTAGGAGAAACACGTCATCGTCGTAATCACTATCATCATCACTGACGCCGTCATTATTTTCATCATCGTCATAATCATCATTACCATCATTATCTCATCATTATCACTATAAATGTCATCGTTATCATTACCATCCACATCAGTGTCATTAACATCCCCATCATCATCACCCTCATCATTACTATCACAATCAACGCAGTCATCATCATCCTTGGATTGAGTTTGCTGAGTTCAAATATTTCCTTTGCTGAATGGACACATCCTACGATTGTCAGTTCTACAGATATTATTAGTAGTTCTGATTATGTGTGTGTGTGTGTGTGTATTTGCATGTGTTGTATATATAGGTATATATATATATATATATATATATATATATATATATATATATATATATATATATGTATGTATGTATGTATGTATGTTTGTATGTATATATCTATCTATCTATCTATCTATCAATCTATATATATATACATACGTTTACATACGTTCTTATACACATCCTTTAATATCTTATACCTGGACCTAGAGGCGTGGGCATATACGTGTGTGTATGTAGTGATGGGCGCGCGTATATGCATGTGAGCGTGTACGCGCGTAATGTCCGTGTATATATGCGGATATTCTGTTGTATGTATGTGTGTGTACGCGCGTGCGTGTGTGTTTATGTACGTGTTTACACGCGAGTGCGTGTGTATGCTTATAGGCTTGGAGGCGTATATGTACGCGTGTATGTGGGTGTATATATCCATGATGATATGTATGTACTAGAAGTCCATTTAATTCAAGGAACCAGATTAAATGCTCATCAGCTCTGATTTACAACGCATTAAGTCCCCAGACGAAACTGTTGATGTACTGACAATTCTACAACTAAATTTTATCAATCTCCTGACCACCATGCTTGGTCCATAACCTCTATACATCCCTTATCTTTATATTCTTTTACACTTTTATCATGTTTTTATCAGGTTTTTTTACTTTTATTTCTATTTCTATTTTTACTTTATATTTCTTTATACCCCCTTTACATCTCCTTACAACCCTTTATCCTCTACATTTTTATATTATTCTATACTTACACTTTTTATACATTTTTTATCCCTCGTCCCGAACTCTCGCCCCTCCATCTTCACCTCTATATATGTATTTATTTATTTACATTACCTCAACATCCAATTTTCCTCATTCTACATTGAGAGAAGAAAGAGATGGACGCTTCAACTCTATGCTGCTGCCGCATTATGTCGTACGTGAATGAGAGGATTTGCATCCCCAACCAAGAACTTTTGATGTAACACATGTCCTTGTGGAAGCTGTTGTGCGCGGCTGAAGAAGGCCACAGACATACATTATGCATTGTTATAAATCTGTCTAATAAAGGCCCGAAACATATGTACCGCTGAATCCTTCGCATCATGTTTTTATTTTATTTTGATCAATTTACTCCACCACCTACACCACCAAACGGTATACACAGGTGCTTATAATTATCAAGTACTCACCCCGAATTTCTATATATATATATATATATATATATATATATATATATAGAGAGAGAGAGAGAGAGGAGAGAGAGAGCGAGAGAGAGAGAGAGAGAGAGTAGATCGTTCTCTTTAGGATCCTATCTGGAGCAACTTTCAAATACAAATTCCAGATTGGTGCCTGCTGCGAATACAGACCACCTAAAAGAATGCAATGTGAAAGGGAATTCAAAAGAACAACCATACCACATCTTCAGTCGCGCAGGTCAACAAGGATCGCGTTCGGATTTTTGGTGGAGAGGTCCGTTCGAAAAATATATTGCAATTTCCTCACAATGCTGATTCAATCCGCTATAACCCTGCAAGTAGTTCTAATAGATGTGGGGTGAGCGCACATACTTTTAATATTCTCCTCCTATATCCTTTCTCTTGATAAATAAGATTTTTTTCTTTGTTCTCCCTTTATTGTCTACAGTCTATATATTTTATTTCATTTATATATTTCTAAATTTTATTTGTTATGGATGTTTAACAATAAAGACAGCCGTAGCAATACCTCATTCCATAACTGAAGAGGGCAAATAATAATGACTGTCCAAACTCAAGATCTTTAGCGAGACAACACTTTATGTATGAAAGTACCTGATGTGACCCACACAGCAAGACTGATGAAACATAGTACGATGGACAGCATCCCACCCACAAAGGAGAGTCGCAAGATGGGGCGAAACCATCGTCGTAAAACATAAAGTTATACCAATTCCATCTTCGTTTTTCTTAATCGATTATATATATATATATATATATATATATATAATATATAGAGAGAGAGAGAGAGAGAGAGAGAGAGAGAGAGAGAGAGAGAGTGAGGCGGGGAACAACTCACAAAAAAAGACAAACCACGTGTAGACAACAAACAGATATATTAGTTTAATGCTCGGGAAGTGAAAAGTCTTTGACGTTTCGAGCCAATGCTCTTCCACAGAAAGGAACACTGAAAGAAACAAGGAGAGAAAATAAAGAATGTGTAGTGGCTAGCGATCTATCATGGCGAATGCCGGACAAAAAGGTCACACAGGAGAGCTAGGAAGAAAGAGAGATAATAAAGCAGTGGTGATCCCAAAACGAAATGTGCGTGCGTATGTATAAGAGAGTATGTATGTGCGTGTGGAGGAGGGCTGGTGACATTGACGTGTGCGTGTGTGCGTAGGTGTGAAGATGTGGGGCTGGGAAGTGGTCAGTGCTAGTGTCTGCGTAGTGGTAAGATGTGATGTGTTGTGTGGTATGGTGGTGTGTGGTGTGGTATGATGGTGTTGGGAGGTGGGGGAGGCGAGAGTGAGGAATGCAAGGGTGGTGTGGGGGTTAGGCTAAGAGTGAGGTAGAGGTGGAGTGGGATGGGAACGATAGGGAAGGTGGAGTTGAAATGTGTAGGGTGGGGTTGGGTTACGAGGGAGGGGTGACGATGAAGGGAGAAGCAGAAGGTGTGTAGGAGTCAAGAAAAGAGAGAAGGAGAGTAGGAATTAAGAGAAGTAGGAGTCGGAGCAAGACAGGAGAGGTGGGTGGTAGGAAGTAGGTGTGAGGAGGAGAGAGACAAGGGGAGGAGGTTAGATGAAGAGGGGAGGAGAGGGGAGCCCATGTGACGCAAAGGAGCGAAGAGAGAAGATTAATCCTTGTTCATGGCGCAAATGGGAGTCCGGATGGCCCCTATGCAAGAACAAACCGAACACGGATTAAAATTAATCAAAGGACATACTAAGTATATCTACCTGCTGGAAATAACAGTCAAAACTCTTATTTAAATTGCCAAAATACACTGATGATAACTGCAGAAATCAACCGAAGCCAAATCAGGTTAAGACAATCTCCCAACGTACATTTAAGTTTTTGGACTCACATGGACCGGTTTCTGCACTGGCAAAAATAACCTTAACTTCTTCAGTACGCTTTACCACGATAGAGACTTCCAACCTATCGTTTTGAAGTCTGCACTACAACTGATTCGTTTTGCGCCGAAATCATTGCGACCACCAGTGTGGAAATAATCTCGATACATACATACATACATACATATATATATATATATATATATATATATATATATATATATATATATATATATATATATATATAATCGCTGAAGCCTTCCTTGTATCGAGTCCTTTTTACGCTGTGATCGAGCAGACAGGATGAAAGATCTCAGCCTTTGAAGATACATTGTGAATTGAGGGATTTGGGCTGCTATCTCTAGCAATTCAAGCGTTCAAATAGAGGCGTACACATTGCCAAACACAAACATATGTCCCTGGGGAAAATCATCTTGATTGTGAGCATTACTTTCTTCGATGTATCAAAACTATCAATGAACTTACATAATTTGACAATGAGTTAAGAATATTAGTTCACTGGAATCGGTGTCCCAGAAGCGTTAAAAAACTTTTGAGAAGAGACAAATGGAATACGGAATGCTCACGACAACAATCTATAGTGTTATATATCTTTGCAGAGGTTCCATATACGCGAGGTACCCAAAAAACACAGGAACTTTGAAATATTATTTTATTTCCTTAGTTTTATATGTTTACACTTTATCATCTTCAAAGTATTCTCCATTTAAAGCAATGCATCGGTCCAGACGCGTTTTCTACAGTTCGAAGCAGTCCTGCCTTTTAATGCCACCGGTAAAAAAAAACACATCTGTAAAACGTTTTCATTCGAAGAAACAAAAATGTCGCAAGGAGCAAAATCGGGTGATTAGGGGGGGGTAAGCGGGGTCATGCCATTTTTGGTCAAAAGCTGTCCCACACTCAAGGTGGTGTACACAGATGCATTGTTGTAATGAAACCGCAACTCTCTATTTCGCTAGAAGTCGTAGCGTTTTCGTCTCGCCGCGTCTCATATATGCTTAAGAACTGCTAAGAAAAATGTCTGGTTAACAGTTTAACCAGAAGGAACAAGTTCTCTGTGGACAATTCCATTCGCATCGAGGTAACAAATCAGCACCGACCGGACATTCAACTTCACATGACGCGCTTTTTGGGGGGTGTGGTGACATCGAATGCTTCGATTGATTTG
>NC_043007.1:68002286-68007286 GCF_006345805.1 Octopus sinensis | reverse complement strand
TTCCACATGGGAAAACGAATAGCACGTGTCTGCATTCCCAGAATCCAACCAGAACTTGATATGTGGTGGCTTCGGGGATGCGTAATTGTGGAAGGGGAGGACACTGTCCGGATAGGCATGACAAAAACTTCAGGGAGGGCTGGTCCGGCATTGACCAAGGGATATGTATCCAGATCAGGGCCGAAAATGTGAAAAGAATCCCGGATCACATCGTCTCCAAAACACGGTGATACACATAATGACTTAGTGCAAAAGGCTGCATTGTTTCGTTTGTGGAGAAACAACCCATTTTTCGAGCCTTCTGACATCAACTGACAAAAGGTGCAAGGGATCGAAGGTCTCTATTGCTGCCTGCGCCGGGGCGAGAACCACAACCAACACCAGCAACAACACCAGAGGAAACACTACCAAAGACATTGACCACCCAAGGGGGAACGAGGGAAGCCCTCCCACTCCCCACTTCAAATACACACATGAATAAAAACATAAACACACTTACAGACAAGGACATACAGCCACAGACCCCTTAATCTTCCAGTAGTGAAGATGAAGAGATACCGAAAGCCTCAAATCGCTTTCAGATTACAACCGGGGGTAATTTGAAATCGATTTCAAGTTATCCCTGGGGGTAATTTGAAATCTATTTCAAGTTACCCCTATGATTTCAGATTACCCACACCTAAAATCCTTCCCCAAATATTCGTCACCGTGATAACAAATAGGGAGATAATGGGTGAACCCATTAAATGTATGTGTAGATGTTTATTATGTGTATGTATGTGAAATGTATATTTGTAAATGAAAGAGAAAGTAATGTAAATCAAAGAGAAAGTCAGAGCTTTCATTTGGTTGGAGTTTTCACTTAGTTACTTAAAGCTGAAGAAATTTGAAAGAAGCATATCCAAAATGGCTACTTTTAGTACATAAGACAAAGCTGACCTCATTGATTTGATAATTGATTATGTTCTTAACAACAAGTATGGACTTCATACATCCAAAACTGAAATCGCAAACAAACTTACGTAGGCTCTCTAAGCATTATATTGCACGGAATGGTCAACTCTGCTATCGTCACAGAGTAGAGAGAGTAAGAAATTCTGAAAATGGATATCGAGAACTCTTGATCTTTCGCAATGCGGATTAACAAAAGAGTATTATTTCGAGTATTCACATGGGCTGTGGAGATAATGATACTGCTCGCTGCTTTGGAAGTCATCTTGGTGTCGACAGAATAAGGGATAAAAGTTTAGAGAGGTTTTATTAGAAAAATGTGGGCAAAAACACGAAAGAGTCCGTTTTCCTTTGTGATTGGTGTCAAAAAGTGAACCCTGTTCACAAGATTAATGTTGGAGAGCTTCATCATGTGCCTGTGCCAAATGAAGTGATGGCTCAAACTGGTGTCGATATCACCAATTTGCCGAAAACAGATGATAGTTACTGTTGCATTGTTGTTGCAATGGATCACTTTTCCAAAAGGCCCGAGGCTCGATCATTGAAATATTACACAGCGGAAAGTGTAGGAAAGTTTCTCTTTGAGGATGTTATTTGTCGGCACTTAAGAGAATTCGTAAACATAGTGTCTGCAGATCTACATAAACTGACAGGAACACAGCAGCACATAACAAATGCTTACTATCCTCAAGCAAATGGCTTCGTAGAGCAACAGAATCACACTATAAAATATACTTTTATCAAATCCCTTGAGGACCGTAGCAACTGGGTTGAATGCTTATCAGCAGTCCTGTTTGCATATCGAACAGTCAAACATTCTTCAACACATTTTACCCCGTTTCAAATTTTATACAACAGGCAAGTTACACTTTCAGTTGAACTACAGCACAACCCAACTGCCAAAGATCGGGACAGTTTTGGATGTGAAACTTAGTGATGATAGCAGGAAGATACGATTGCAGAAACATTGAGCCTATGAGGTAAAAATGGTGAACGACATGGTAAATGTCCCGTAGCAGCTGCACATGAAGAAAGATGAACAGCCAGCGCTTTCGTGATTTATCACTTCTAGAGTATTTATGAGTTATTTGCGGGATGTGGTCAATCGGTTTGATAGGTTTTATATGTAGATTATGCTGAAGGGCTAGTTGAAATCTTACTCCGATGGGTCAGAGTCATTGATGGATATAGAGGATGTTCGGAGCCAAAAAGATATGAAGAGTGAGTAGAGGAAGTTGCTGAGTCAATGAAGGTCTCGAGCTTGATGAAGATATTAACTGATGCAAGTAGTTCGGTATGGCTGCTCTAGAATGAATTGGAAACACTAGAAAGAGATGTAAGTATTGACTACGCCGAAGATGATGTTACATTTGTGGTCGAGGGTTACAGTCGATGCAATCGAGTTCAGTACTTATTGCATTGGTCATGAAGACTTAATACTTTGATTTGATTTCTTAATTTTACCGGAGTATAAATACCTATAATGGTGATACTTAAAAAAAAATACTTAATTCAGTTCAATTAAAAAGCATGGGTAAGCAACGCATTGTAAGCCACATTACGAAAAAATTTATCTGCGCGCAGGCTATGCACCTTAATGCCTTTCCTTTTTTCATTTATATAAACACTTACTGGTGAATAAAGAAAAAAATGATATTACGCTATTATTATTACTGTTACTCAAGCGTTGTGTTGGCAGAAACGTTAGCACACCGGGCGAAATGCTTAGCGGTATTTCGTTTACCGTTACGTTCTGAGTTCAAATTCCGCCGAGGTCGACTTTGCCTTTCATCCTTTCGGGCTAGGTTAAATAAGTACCAGTTACGCACTGGGATCGATATAATCGACTTAATCCGTTTGTCTGTCCTTGTTTGTGCCCTCTGTGTTTAGCTCTTTGTGGGTAGTAAAGAAATAGGTATTTTGACCGTCGCTACATTCTAAATTCAAATTCTTCCGAGGTCGATTCTGCCTTTCATCCTTCTGAGGTCGATGAAATAAGTATCTGTTAAGCACCGGGTTCAATATAATCGATGGATCCCCTCCCCAAAAATTTCAAGTTTTGTGACTATAGTAGAAAAGGTTATTGTTATTATTAATCATGTACGAGTACGTGTGTATTCATCATTATTCTATTTATTATAATCAATTTTAGAAAATTTGAAGCATATATTTGACAATTCCGGAACGTATTGAACTTATTTTGTGCGTGACTTTGGGCACACCCTATATTTATTGCTGTTGTAGTTTAAGAAATGGCAATTTGTAGTTCCTCTCTCCACCCTCTCTCTCCCTCTCTCCTTCTCCTCTCTCTCTCTCTCTCTCTCTCGTTTGTGTGTATTTAGTTTCGTTTTATTCTTTTTCTTTCAACTCTATATTTTATTATTAAATAAATATTTGAGTAACACAAGGTCATGATGAAATATATAATATTAACTATCTTTAACTACAGTTTCAGTACGAATTCTACGTTTGAAACTGTTAATTATTCTGAACACTGTGCTTATTCTTTTCATCTTTGCAAAGTTAGCACGAAAGCTAGAAAAAAATATATATATTGTATTTATCTTGTCCTCCATAAAAAGATCATTCGGTTTGAAATTACTTTAATTTATTCTACAGAATTCGTTTAGAATACTCAGAATGAAAATGGTAAAATGATAGATAAATAAATAAAATAAATAAATAAATACAGCAAAACCCAGAAATTCTTAGTATCAAATTAACGAAAAGTCTGCATCATGAGAGGTGTTAACCTGAAATATTTCACTACTAGAATGGGATAAAAAAAACTCCACTTATGTTAATAATAAGTACACGATCATGTGGTTAAAAATTTTGCTTCATAACCACGTAATTTTACGTTCGAGCACACTGAATAGTAAGTACATCTACTGCAGGCCTTCCCAAGCCGGAAACGGTTGCTTACATGAACAAGATCAATTGAAAGGACATTGATGATGATGACAACAGCGATGATTATGATGACGGTGATGACGACAAAGCGCTTTGGGATCATTTTGTATGGAAAGTAATATAGCGAAAAAGGATCGTCTCCATTACTTCTTTTTTAATATATCGAAGAAACGTAGTCGGCTGTTGACATCTAATTTGAAATTACAACTTGAAATATATTTTTGAATCTGAAGGCTGTTAAACATGTAGTTCAACACTCGATCATTTCTTCAAGATGCTATGGTAATACCATGATATATATATATAAAATAATTACTTTCTTAGCAGCGTAAAAACTGAGTAATAAACTAGTATTGAAATAATAATAGTATTGACAAAAAATACACAAGATAAAATAATGCAAAACACAAAACTACAATAACCTTCGTTAAAAAATAGATTTAGCAATATCATCTAAAACTGAGAATAAAGTATGAAAAATATGAATAAATAAAACGCGTAATGAAGGACAAGCACGAGCCAAGAGAAATACTAATCCAGAAAAGAGTCATAACATTCGGAATATAAAGCATGAAAAATGTAAGAAATACAACAGCAAAGAGAAATATTATTCAGGAAAGTATCTCGAAACATCCAGAATATAAAGCATGAAAAAAATATAAGTAAAATAGGGAAATATAGGATAAACACTACCCCAGAGAAATATGTATTCAGTGTTACAGAAACTAAAGTATAAAATGTGAAAACAAAGAAATAAAACGTGAAATGTGGGATAAACACGAGCTAAGAGAAATATATATTCAGTAGAGAGACAGACAGAATCGAAGAAACCAGACTTTGAAATCTGGAAATAAATGTTAAATGTAAAATGAACACGAGCAAAGAGAAATACTCATTCAGGAGTGTGGAAACATCCATACTATGAAATATGAAAATGTATCAAAAGATAAAACGTGAAATATAAACATGAGCCTGTTCAGTAGTTTTGAAGAAGCCAGAATATAAAGTATGAAAAATATGTAGAAAGACTGCGTGAGATATAGAATAAAACAAGCTAAGAGAAATATTTATTCAATAGTGTTGCAGAAACCAGAAAATATATTTTTTTTAATTCTGAAGAAATGAGTGAAATATCG
>NC_043007.1:67969786-67997286 GCF_006345805.1 Octopus sinensis | reverse complement strand
AGAATTTACTTGACAGAAAACCTATTAGCGTTCTCAGCATAAAATAGAAATTGCTTTAATTTTCATAAAATCTGTTAAAATACTTTCTTACTGATTTGATTATATTATTCTTGTAAAATGTCAAATATATTTAAAAATTGGCTAATGTTCCGATGAAAGCACAATTTGAATTGTGTGAAATGTTAATATATTTCATGTAAAAATCCTTTGGTTTATAGTGGTTGTATGGTGAAGAGAAATACCGTAAATCCTCGAGTATAATCCGCCCTTGAGTATAATACGCAGGGGATTTTTAGGGGGCTGTACCTCTGAAAAACCTAAACCTTGTGTATAATACGCACCCCTTCTCTAACTTGAGTCAAGGAGGCCTATATAACGTCTTTGGTTTGTAAAAATGTATACGATAGCGTCCTTTATAATTATTGTATATAATGCAAACGTGTAACTTTTTTGTGCATTTTGTTTGCAGAAAATAAAGAAATAACAGTAATAACTTTTAATAAATGTTGCTTACTGCAAGTTATGGATGATTCTTTTATGACTTCATTGCTTTCAAGTTTAGCTTAAGGTATTTTCGCGGCCGACATCACAAAATGGGTCTGAATAAACATTGCCGGATAGCAAATCGAGACTCGGACATTGCTTAGAAAATAATTTTCATTTTTAACCTCGTATATAGTACGCACTAGGGATTTTGACCTTTAAATTTTGGGGAAAAAATGCGGATTATACTCGAGGATTTACGGTAATTACAACTCTAACGGCGGCAGCGGTGGCGACAACGATGGCGGAAGTGGTGATAGCAGCGATGACGACGGCGGCCGTACAGTGGCGGCGCCCGCGACAGCGGCAGCGGGGACAGTGGTGACGGAGGCATTACCGGTGGTGACAGTGATGGCGGCGGCGACAGTTGGTGACAGCGGCGTTGGTGACAGCGGCGGCGGTGGTGAAAGTGGCGGTAGCAGTGGCGGCGGTGGTGACAGTGGTGGTGACAGTGGCGGCGGTAGTGACAGTGGCGGCGGTGGTGACAGTGGCGGCGGTGGTGGTGACAGTGGCGGTGGTGGTGACAGTGGCGGCGGTGGTGAAAGTGGCGGTAGCAGTGGCGGCGGTGGTGGCAGTGGTGGCGGAGGTGACAGTAGCGGCGGCGGTGACAGTGGCGGCGGCGGTGACAGTGGCGGTGACAATGTGGTTGGGAAGCAAATCCTTATCACACAGCCACGCCTGCGCAATGATGACTTTTTTTTCTTGGGAGTTGTATTGGTGGTGACGGTGACCATAGTTGTGGTGGTGACTACTTGTTGTGGTAACAGTTGTTTGTTTTCTTTCTTGTACGTAGTCATGGTAGTGAAGAAAGTGATGGCGGCAACGTTGAATGTTTTTTTTTTTTTTCGTATTTATCTATATTGTCATTGCTTTTTTAAAACTACATTATAGTTATTTTATACTGAAGATAAATAAGTTACGTTTACCGTGGAATTTTCACCTGTCCGGCTAGTTAATAAAATTGCTATTAATCACAATGCGAAGCTTTGGCGTCTGACTGTCAATCCAGTATAAACGCTTTAAGTATTCAAGACCGGCCATAATTAGATACCGTCACAATACAAACATCTAATTGGAAGACAACTTGTTGTTACTTAATGCGTTGGTGTATCACAAGCAACAAAGACGCCATCGTCGAAATGTGTTTATTTGTTTTAAATTATGGTTCCAGTTTATTTTAACTTGTAATTTCGACAATTTTTAACGTATAATTTGTCCGCAATTTTATTAAATCAATTTATTATATTATTATAATTTAATCAATTTCCTTTTGTTGCATTCTGCGTTATTCTGTTGATATAATTGTGGGTTTTCGGGTGCTTTAACAGTTTCTGACTTTACTAAATAAATAGTACAAAGACGAGTTTCTGACGTCGTTATGTACCTTAGGTTCGATATTTGTCTTTTCTCTTTACTTCGTGTGGGTGTATATGTGTGCGTGTGCGTATGGTATTTCGCCAAATCTCTTTACACTGGTTGATTACGAAAGAAAAACGCAGTATGAACATACGAGTAATAGCATGGGACTAAACCAAGTGTTGAACATTCATTTGTACACAAATATTAGTGTGTATGTGAATGTATGCATGTTTACACATACTCTCTCTCTCTCTCTCTCTCTCTCACACACACACACACACACACGCACACACACACACACACACACACAAATAGATACATGTATAGATAATACGCATATTCATTATAAACATATACACATGTACATAGAATGTATATTATATAATATATATTACATAATATATATATGATACATACATATAAAATATATGTAATATATTATATATATATGCATATATATATTTATATTTATATATATATATATATATATATATACAAATATATATATGAATGTATAAATGCATATGTGTATATATATACATGTGTATGTATGCATGTCTGTATGTTTGAATGTCTATTTATTTCTCAATCTGTACCGAGCAAAAAATCTCTAACTTATACATTGTATTTCATAGAAGCGAGATCATTAATCCCAAATAAAGAAAATATCTTAGAAATAGAAGAACAATTTCAATAAATAAATGAATGAATAAATAAATAAATAAAATTTTTACGACGACGGCGGCCATCACAGAAAAAGTTGTCTTTTTTGTGAAGAGCTTTCAAAGCGAAATAACAAGCCGGCGTATAACAAGCTATAGAGATCCAGGGATCTTTAGAAACTTACATGTGAGGCTGTCGGAATTTCGTTTGTAAACAAACTATTCGTGGGCTTCTTAACAAATAATACAAAATGAGATAACAAAAGAGTCTGTACGTGATCAGTAGAGAAAACAACAACCGAATCTCTTTCAATTTACATCGTTGAGAACTTTCAAAACATAAATGGACGAACGCTTTATATAATGTAGCTCTTGATACCACTAAATGATGGAATAGTCACATGTGGAATTTCTTTGATTATACATTTGTTCGAGTAAGGCTGACTTACTGCTATATTGGAACGCAAAATGCTGGGAATTTATACAATCTTTCAGGTTGCCAAACCTAACAGACCTTATTTTAAAATTTGTATATAAAATTGCTAGTCTTGTGCTCGGGCACAAAGCCAGCAATTTCAAGTGATGTGGGGCTGATCGATTACATTAACTTCTGTATGTGGCAGGTACTTAATTTTATGACCCCGAAGAAGCAAAGTTGATCTCGGTGGTATTTGGTATTAGAACGTTAAGAGCCAGAAGAAATCCTGCTGAGCATTTTATCTGGTGCTGTAACGATTCTGCCATTCTGTAATAGAATCCTTTCTATTACAAGTAGGAGGTCTGGAATTTACTGGGGGTGGGGGAAGGATAGTCGGTTGCATCAACCGCAGTGCTCAACTTGTAGTTATTTCATTGACCCCGAAAGGACGAAAGGTAAAGTCAACCTCGGCAGAATTTGAACTCAGAACATAATTACGAAGGAAATGCTTCTAAGCATTTTTCAAACCCCAATATAATAATAGCTGATATAATAATAGTTGACACATTGTTGGTTGATTTCTTCTGACACATTTTACATTATTTAGAGAGGAAATAAGAGAGAGGAGAAAAGATACAGAGAGATTTAATATAAGCGGTGCAGTATGAGTGCACAGACTTGGCTTTGTGGCAAGCAGTGGATAAATAAACGCTACAGACACACAGAAACACGCACACACAATGAGAGAGAGAAAGAACCATAGAGATAGAGGAATGAGAGGAGAGAGAGAGTACATGTGTGTGTGTGTGGTGTGTGTGTGTGTGTAAAGAGAGAGAGAACCAGGTAAGTGTGCTTACAACTTTTTTAACCTTTTGAATATCATTTCATTTTATTTAAGGTGATGAACTGCCTTGTTTTAAAAAATTTAATGTGTTTCATCATTCTGGATAAGCACCAAGAGATTTGATACAATTTAAATTAAAATTATTGTATGTGTTACCATATTTCCTACTATTACCCATAGTGGTAGAAGTGTATTTCCAAAGTTGCCTGTCATATGACGAGTAACACTCAAGTATAAGCAGAAACTGCAATTTTCTAAACGGTAAACCGGTAACGCAAAGATCCGTCCTCTTTCCCACTCTTTTTAATTCCTACTCACAGGACCTGTATACACCTCCACATAGCATAAACAGTTTACGTAGATGACGCCACAGTCACTTCCACAACCATCTCTGCACAATTATTCCCACTTGGATATGTGGCTGCAAGAAAATTTACTAGGATTTACATGCATCAATTCCTCCATCTTACCATAGAACATTAGATACCACAACCATCAGAAAATTAGTAAAACGAGAGGGAACTCTGTCGGTTTCCACGATGACGATTCAGTTGTTCGATCAACTGTATACTAAGCTCATTGAGTTAGAGTTTAAGTGGTTGAGTATTTCTGACATGTATACTATTAGTCTGAAATATGGTATGAGAAGCTATACTTTTGAATTACAATTACAATCCATCCGAAGAATTTCTGCACAGTTTTCGTGAACTCAGTTTCACTCATAAGATTTGGGTCGACGCGAGGTAATTGTAAAAGACACTTGCCCAAGATGCCGCGTAGTGGGAGGGATCGAGCCCAGGACTTCGTGATTGGAAAGCGAAATTCTTAACCATTCCGTCATGCTCCTTCACACCAGCCATCATGCACAATAGCACGTACATACCACACACAAACACAAAAAGCAAAATTACTTGGAATATCATAAAACCACTTTCAATATTAAAAACATATATAAAAGACGTAATAAAAACAAAAAGCATACTGATGCACAACACACTTAAATATTCACAGGTACCAAATTTAGACAATACAACATAACACCAGTTTTAGCATGCAGAGAAATTTATTGACTCCATCTTGGATTATTCCGGTTTTACCGCTGACCCAGATATAAGATAACTTAACATAATTAATGTAACACAGAGAGAGCATGCACTATTCATCAAACACAGTAAAGGAACAATATTCCCAATGAAAGAACTTTTGGACATGCTGAGTCACACAGTCTGTTTCCATAGCATCTGTTATCTTCCATACGCTTATTGGTACAATCGCCATTCGCCAAACACATTCTTATCTATTTAACTTATTCGTTTCATGTTTATATTTATTTTTTAGTCAGGTAGGGAAAGGAGTGCCCGTGACCCTTGTACAGGGCCACCGAGACTGGTGAGAGGGAGGAAGGAAGGTATCCCCAAACCTGACACAAATGCTTGCAACAAAGTGGACTCAACTAAAAGCACTCAAAATACCAGATGGTTGTGTTAAACCTGGCGTAGGATTAAGTACTCATCCACCCCAAAACAGAAATATATTAGCCCTTCCACCCCAAAACAGAAATATATTAGCCCTTCCACCCGGGACTAAGGGAAGGTAAGAATTATTGCCAGACAGTTTTTGAGAAAGTTACTTCTTGTTGCCACTGTAGTCATTGTTAGTTTTTATTTTTCTATTTTAAATAATCTAACTTATTTAAAATTTATTTACTATTCTTGTAATTTCTGATACTGCATCTATTATTATAACCATTTTCATCATTATCGCTGCTGCTGCTGCTGGTAGAATTAACGGAAACTAAAATCTGTTAATAATAAGTGTTGAGTTTAATTGCTTAAAATTCTATTTTAATATAACAATTCAGTCGCAGATATTTCTAATAAAACTTCAAACTTCGAATTGTATTATTTCTAACGAAATCAGAAAGACACTGTAATTATTTCTATTTCAGGTTGAACAAAATAATTCATTTTTCCTTATATAGAGGTCTCTTAATTTTTAATTATTCGTCACAATTTTCTATACTTTTGCTTTGTAACGATTTTCTTTTGTTTTGAAATTCTTTAAAACTTATGCAGCTTGATGCACAACTTGAATGAGTTTATATATATTGGTTTTATTCATGTAGAAATTTAATGTAAATATCCTTACACACATACTACGCAAATGAAATACAAGATATACAAACTTTACTTCCAAAAATAATGTTTCCAGTAAGTCTTTTGTTTAATATATTGATGTTTAAACTGTCAATTATTCCCGTTTTCTACGCATCAAATATTCGAACTGTTTTACTAATTGCATAACGGTAGTAAGGCGGTGGGCAGGATCATTACTGAGTCTGACAAAATGCTATGCCGTATTTTTCCTGACCTTTTACATTCTGGTTTCAAATCTCGCCGGGATCAACTTTGTCTTCCATCTATTCGAGTTCAATAAAATAAAGTACTAGTCATGTACTGAGGTCGATATAATTGATTAATATCATGCCCTCAAATTTGCTGGTTTGTGCCTAAACTAGAAACTATTATTATGTCAGGGTAATGGATCGCCAGAAAAGTTAGAACATCTGACAAATTTTCATATGATATTTAGTTATAGTCCTTTTCGTTCAGAGTTCAAATTCCGTCGAGATCAACTCCGCCTTGTACTGTCCAGGAGTTGTTAAACTAAATTGCCACTGAAGTATTAGGGTCAATTTGAGCGACTAATCCTTTTCTCTAAAAATGTGTGGCATTATGGCTACAGGGCGATAAATTGGCTGAGTCATTAAGTAGAAGATAGAATGCATGTGATATTAAAATCCCCAAGAAATCAACTTCAGAGATCCCGATTTGCAGGGTCATTAGGTAGAAGATAGAATGCATGCGGTATTTAAATCCCCTAGAAGTCATCTCGATTTGCGGTTTCGTTCGAGCAGCAGGACAAAAAAAACTATGAGATTTTCGCTCTTTCTTATATTCGAAATAATCTTTCCAGCATTGGCGTAGCTCGGGTGTTTTTATGTTACTGCATTAATCCTTTATTGACCGAATCATTAAATCCTCATTGTCGAACGACGGAGAATTACCACCGCAAGTGTAAATAAAGAACTATAAATAAATGTCTCTAAAGTTTACAATTAGTTAAAAAAATATAGGCTTCAAATATAAATAAAAAGCAAAAATATATTCCAGTGTAATTATTTACCCTTTAACGCTGAACATATTTCAAATGGCCACATAGAGTCCTTAGAAAGCTGCAGATTTTCTAACCATTCCTAAATGCTTTGTTATGTTTGAGTAACAAGAAGGCACTGATTTCAAATTTGGCGCAGAGCTAGCAATTTCGAGAGAGGGGTAAGTCGATTACATCGATCCTAATACTCAACTTCCTCGGAAGCATGGAAGGCAAAGTTGACCCCGGAAGGATGAAAGGCAAAGTCGATCTTGTAAGGATGGACAACAAAGTCGACCCCAGTGGCATTTGAACTCAGAACATAAAGACGGAAGAAATGCCGTTTTTGTCGACACGGTAACTATTCTGCCAACTCGCCACCTTAAAACAGAGACGTTCTCATTAACGAGAGGATATGCAGAATAGCATCATTTGATTCTAGGTACAAATGCTTACAATGTCAACATTAATTTGATAATGAGCCATCGATAACGAATTGACATCTTGCCCGTTTTATGAAAATAAAAGGTACCAAATGTTTCACTGGACCATTTATATACTCTATATTTTTCAGCTATATCTCTCATAAATTTAAATCACATCGCCAGCCACTCTACTGGATTCGATGTGTTTTCACTTTTATTTCATTACGTTTATTCATTCATTTTTCCTTTGTGTGTAGCAAAATGATGTTTTTAAGTTCCGGTTGATAGGAAGTATAACCGACGACCTTGAGTTTATTCCCAGTTAAATTACTTATTGGAAAAGAATAAACGTCACAAGTTCCTTTATTCCGTTCGTCATAAATCAGCGATGAGATCCTTATTTTTTTTAAAGTAAACAAAACAATAAGAATATTATTGTTATTGTTTTTGTTGTTGATGTTATTGTTGTTCTTGTTGTTGTTTCCTTGTGATATCTTATCTCTAGACTTATCTTGGAGTAATGTGATGTAGCTATTGGATAATGGATCAAATGCTGGATGTGTAAGTGGCAAGCTGGATTCTTTACTTCAGAACTGTCTTCAAAACTGTAATCAAAATCTATGTTATACTGAAAATTTGACAGAAAGAGAGAAATTCAAGCATCTATCTCAGAGTCAATTCTCCAATGAAAACTGCTACTTGTAATTGTCCCGACGGAAAAATCCCTACGTTAAATTAGCTCGTAAAACAGTAAGCAGTGTTGATTCGACAGCTGCCGCTATTAAACTCTTCAGCTTTATTTAACTTTTTCCTGAATTATTTAATGAAACAACAGCTTTCTCAGAGAGAGAAGACAACAGCTGTTGTAGTTCCATTATTTCAAAACATTAACTTTCAGAAATTTTTATTTTATAAATAGTTATTTAACTTTTTTTCCTACATTATTTCATTAAACAGCAGTTCTATCAGCTAATGAAAGAGGACAACAGCTCTCTTCCTTCCATTATTTCAAAACATTATTTAACATTTTTAGCATTATTTAACTCTTTCAGCATTATATAACTTTTCAGTATTATTTATCTTTTTCAAGATTATTTATTTAAACAACAGTTTCTTCAGCAACCAAAAAGGGATCACAATCAACATTATTTAAGTTTCAGTATTATCAGTGGAGGCACATAGCCTAGTGGTTAGAGCAGCGGACTCGCGATCGTGGGTTCGAATCTCAGAATGGACGATGTGCGTATTTATAAGCGTAACACCTAAGCTCCACGCGGCTCCGGCAGAAGGTAATGGCGAGCTTCTGCTGACTTTTTCGCCACAACTTTCTCTCACTCTTTCCTCCTGCAACTTGCAGCTCACCTGCGACGGACCGGCGTCCCGTCCAGGTGGGGAAACCTATATGCCAAGGAAACCGGCCCTATGTACCAGTTGTGGCTCGAGAAGGAACAAACAACATTATTTTATCAACAACTTTCTCTTGTATTATTTAATTTAAAAACAGGTGCCTCATCAACTAAAACAGGACAACAGTTGTCGTCTTACACTTTTTCAAGCCATTATATCACTTTTTCTACACTAACTTTTTCAGCATAATTTAATTCTTTCACTAGTTCTTTTTCTTATTTTATCAGTATTAGTTAACGTTTTCAGTATCATTTAATTTTGCCAAATTATTTTTATTTTATGAACAATATTTAACTTTGTTTTGCATTATCTCTTTCAGTGTTATTTAACTTTTTAACAACTTTTAACTTCTTTGGTATTAGTTATCTATTTAAGCATTTTTTTTTTTTTACTTTTCAGTATTATTAATTTAATGAACACTAGTGGGACCTGTAGAAATTCTACAGAATGAAAAAGATTAAGAGAAGCTATTTAAGAAAGAAAGAATGATTTTTATTTTTATTTTGCTAAGTTATTTCCCTTCCAGTCACAATATTATATGATTTTAAAATCTACTAAGTACTTTATATTTCTCTTTTTCTCTCTAATTCTTCAACAAACTTTTTAACCATGTAATTCCCTTCTTCACACCTTCAACATTTCTCTCTTTCTCTTCACCCGCCCCCACCCTACATCACGTCATTAACACTTCTCTCTCCCCCTTTTTCTCACCGTCTTTTTCTCTCGTTCTTCGCCACTTCGCCTTCATCTAACGACATGATGCATTTGGCCTTAGTGTATTATTATACTCCTCTCTTCTTTCTTCTCAACTCACATTTCTCTCTCCCCCCTCTCTCTCTCTCACTCAATCCACCTCTCTAACTAACTAAAGTATAACGGGCGAACGAACAAGCAGATTATTATACAGATTATTTAATTAGTTTTTTATATTATTATTTAATTAAACAAAAGTTTCCTCAGCAACTGAAAGACGGCTGCAAAGAACGGTTGAGACCTCTGATCATAGACTTCATACTACAACGATAAAGTCGTGTAGGTTAGATAATGTTTGTTTTACGATTATCCCCCCCCCCCCATTATCAAAATGTGGCGAAATTAAGACTGTGAGCTGGCAGAATCGTTATTACGCCGCGCTAAATGCTTAGCGGCATTTCGTCCGTCTTCATGTTCTAAGTTTAAAATCGGCCAAGGTTAACTTTTCCTTTCATCTTTTCGGGATCGATAAAATAAGTACCAGTTGAGCACTGGGGTCGATGTAATCGACATAGCCCCTCCGGAAATTGCTGGCCTTGTGCCAAGCATTTTAAACCAATATGAGAAGAAATTAAATCTTCAAGATAATAAATGTATCGAACATATCGTTGTATACAGTTAGATGTCAAAACTTCGGATTTATCAGTTCATCATAAAATATTTTTTATGAAAATACAAACACCTGTAATACAATTTTGTACACCTGTAATATAATTTACCTTCGTGTATGTAAACCACTCACCAGATGATAAATTGGCAGAATCGCTATACCGTCGGGTAAGCTACATCGTTATAGCGATGGGTACAATATTTGTTCTGATTGTCTGCGGTCTAAATTCAAACGATTTGGAATAAGACGACCAATATTTTTTGACCCCGTGAATGCGATGTTCAACCCGTCGTGTCCCTGCAGTCAGTTTCTCCCCCAAGTGTGCGTTCCCACTAGGGTTTATTTAGACCTGACAGATTGTTTTGCTGGTTGCTATAATATAACTCTTATCCAAATAAAAGGAGTTCTTTCTTCTTCGCCTGGATCTAGTAGGTTATATTTTTATCGTCTAGTACTTAAGGCCCAAATTACAATTACATTGACAGTTGCAACACAAACTCCGCCGATGCTGTTGTGTACTTATTTGGAGTTAGATGGATGGATTATATGGGTATAAAAGAAGTGTTGGCTGGTTTTCAAATAGTCCTTATGACCTCGCGGTTAGGTCAAGCGTAACGTCCAAGATATTTACTTCGGCCAGACTAGCTTCGACATTCACCTTGAGTTCAAATACGTTGTAAGTTTTTAAGATCTGTTTCATTAATTTCTAAGCTGTACACCCACACGAACATTTCGTGATCATGATTTGTCGTCCCTGTATTGGAATGATTTGACACCATCAGCAAAATTCTCTTTATTTAGAATAAGAACAATCTTTTCGGTATACAGATTTACATACTATCGTTATCCTGGTGACGACATCTACGTCGTGCATTCAGCTTTCGAATTCAACATATAACTTCGGTTAGGATTACGGATTTTCTGGCATGCAATATGGTCTTCAGGTTGTTTTATACGGTGTCGGCGTGTTCATTTGTAACTGAATAACTTTTAGAATGCCTTAGGTCACCGCGGAATAATTATCAAAGATATCGAATTGTATGAATTTGCAGTTACTCTTTTTCTCTTTCGCCGCTCGCAAACTATCTCATGACAGCCATATTGATATTCTACGGTTAAACTTTAAAGATTATTTCAGTCATTTATTTATTAATTCAATCCAGGTTATCACCTTTTGTTTATACTTAGGTCCTATTCTGCTGGATTTATGATTTTACATCAAGGGTGAATAAAAGAGGCTATTTTAAGGGTGTCTAATTGTGACAAACGCTATATATTTTTTGGCAAGACATTTTAGATTGTTTTTGATTTTTCGATCTTTCACTACAGATAGTACTCAATATGTGGTGTGCGTGTGCTTGTGTGTTTCTTAAATTTGTATGTGCGTACTATATGGAGGTGTTTCTCTGCTTCTGTTTGGCATGTATATATTTAAAACAAATATTTATTACTTCATCTCGTAAGTGAAGCTATTTCTGTTATAATTATTAAATTCTTATTAGACATATGACCTTGTGATCGGTAATTACATGTTTACTTCGTCTTTAAATTTCTGGTCTGTTGATGACTTCATTAACAAAGACTTCATTAGAGCAGTAGATAATTAGCGTTAAAAACAAGGCCAAAGGGTTAATAAATAGCAGGTAATTGGATGAGGTATCTGCAATGAATCTATTAAATTGCATATCTAGCTCGAGAAGAATTCATAAGTGTTCACGCGCATGCGCATGAGTGTATGTGTGTATGTGTGCGCACGCGCGTGTGTGTGTGTGAACATTTGTGTCTATGCGATATTTTTATTGTGGGAACTCGAGAGACTACGAGGATTTACACAAACATTATATATAGACACACACTCACACACACACGCACACACACATATACATACATATACATAAATGTGTATGTGTGTGTATATATGTATATATCGAGAGAGAGAAAACGAGAAAGACTAAGTCTCATTGTATATATCAAATTATATAGACTCTAAACACGTGCATGCATCTCTGCATAAATATATATGTGCGTGTACACACAAACACACACACAAACACACATACACACACACACACACACACATACATATATATATATATATATTATATATATATATATATATATATATATATACATATACATATACATATACATATATATATATATATATACATATATATATATATACATATATATATAACATATATATATATATACATATATTATATACATATACATATATATATACATACATGTATATATATATATATAATATATATATATACATATATATATAATTAATTAATAAGGGTGAGAGAATTAGATACTAATTTAATAGTATATCTATTCTACACCAAGTGGCCTAGTGCTCCGAGAAACCTGGATTATTATAATATTTTATAATATATTATAATATTTTTACAAAATAAATATAAGAGAGTGGTCACTATATGGCTCACTCTAGCACCAGTTAATCCAAAAGGTTTCAACCACAAAAATACATGTTTCCCATGAAAGTCAGTACGATTGTTAGCTCACACGGACAGGGCAAATAAAAAATAACAAAAATACAGATTATTTTGGGACAATTGTTTCGCTATTAATGAATTAAATGTAATTTTACTTACAAAAAAATCCACTTGTAGCTCCTCAGCCAAAACTATCTGGATGAAATCCACTCAATCACACGCCAGATTTTACCATAACGATAAATACGCGTGTGGTTCAATTGAATACATCCGATGTTATAATTCAAATGCCCCAACTAACAGCGCGCCAAATTTTCACGGAAAACAAATACAGCATTTAGAAATAAATGCAGCATAATTATAATTAATTAATAAGGGTGAGAGAATTAGATACTAATTTAATAGTATATCTATTCTACACCAAGTGGCCTAGTGCTCCGAGAAACCTGGATTATTATAATATTTTATAATATATTATAATATTTTTACAAAATAAATATAAGAGAGTGGTCACTATATGGCTCACTCTAGCACCAGTTAATCCAAAAGGTTTCAACCACAAAAATACATGTTTCCCATGAAAGTCAGTACGATTGTTAGCTCACACGGACAGGGCAAATAAAAAATAACAAAAATACAGATTATTTTGGGACAATTGTTTCGCTATTAATGAATTAAATGTAATTTTACTTACAAAAAAATCCACTTGTAGCTCCTCAGCCAAAACTATCTGGATGAAATCCACTCAATCACACGCCAGATTTTACCATAACGATAAATACGCGTGTGGTTCAATTGATTACATCCGACGTTATAATTCAAATGCCCCAACTAACAGCGCGCCAAATTTTCACGGAAAACAAATACAGCATTTAGAAATAAATGCAGCATAATTATAATTAATTAATAAGGGTGAGAGAATTAGATACTAATTTAATAGTATATCTATTCTACACCAAGTGGCCTAGTGCTCCGAGAAACCTGGATTATTATAATATTTTATAATATATTATAATATTTTTACAAAATAATATAAGAGAGTGGTCACTATATGGCTCACTCTAGCACCAGTTAATCCAAAAGGTTTCAACCACAAAAATACATGTTTCCCATGAAAGTCAGTACGATTGTTAGCTCACACGGACAGGGCAAATAAAAAATAACAAAAATACAGATTATTTTGGGACAATTGTTTCGCTATTAATGAATTAAATGTAATTTTACTTACAAAAAAATCCACTTGTAGCTCCTCAGCCAAAACTATCTGGATGAAATCCACTCAATCACACGCCAGATTTTACCATAACGATAAATACGCGTGTGGTTCAATTGATTACATCCGACGTTATAATTCAAATGCCCCAACTAACAGCGCGCCAAATTTTCACGGAAAACAAATACAGCATTTAGAAATAAATGCAGCATAATTATAATTAATTAATAAGGGTGAGAGAATTAGATACTAATTTAATAGTATATCTATTCTACACCAAGTGGCCTAGTGCTCCGAGAAACCTGGATTATTATAATATTTTATAATATATTATAATATTTTTACAAAATAAATATAAGAGAGTGGTCACTATATGGCTCACTCTAGCACCAGTTAATCCAAAAGGTTTCAACCACAAAAATACATGTTTCCCATGAAAGTCAGTACGATTGTTAGCTCACACGGACAGGGCAAATAAAAAATAACAAAAAACAGATTATTTTGGGACAATTGTTTCGCTATTAATGAATTAAATGTAATTTTACTTACAAAAAAATCCACTTGTAGCTCCTCAGCCAAAACTATCTGGATGAAATCCACTCAATCACACGCCAGATTTTACCATAACGATAAATACGCGTGTGGTTCAATTGATTACATCCGACGTTATAATTCAAATGCCCCAACTAACAGCGCGCCAAATTTTCACGGAAAACAAATACAGCATTTAGAAATAAATGCAGCATAATTATAATTAATTAATAAGGGTGAGAGAATTAGATACTAATTTAATAGTATATCTATTCTACACCAAGTGGCCTAGTGCTCCGAGAAACCTGGATTATTATAATATTTTATAATATATTATAATATTTTTACAAAATAAATATAAGAGAGTGGTCACTATATGGCTCACTCTAGCACCAGTTAATCCAAAAGGTTTCAACCACAAAAATACATGTTTCCCATGAAAGTCAGTACGATTGTTAGCTCACACGGACAGGGCAAATAAAAAATAACAAAAAACAGATTATTTTGGGACAATTGTTTCGCTATTAATGAATTAAATGTAATTTTACTTACAAAAAAATCCACTTGTAGCTCCTCAGCCAAAACTATCTGGATGAAATCCACTCAATCACACGCCAGATTTTACCATAACGATAAATACGCGTGTGGTTCAATTGATTACATCCGACGTTATAATTCAAATGCCCCAACTAACAGCGCGCCAAATTTTCACGGAAAACAAATACAGCATTTAGAAATAAATGCAGCATAATTATAATTAATTAATAAGGGTGAGAGAATTAGATACTAATTTAATAGTATATCTATTCTACACCAAGTGGCCTAGTGCTCCGAGAAACCTGGATATTATAATATTTTATAATATATTATATATTTTTACAAAATAAATATAAGAGAGTGGTCACTATATGGCTCACTCTAGCACCAGTTAATCCAAAAGGTTTCAACCACAAAAATACATGTTTCCCATGAAAGTCAGTACGATTGTTAGCTCACACGGACAGGGCAAATAAAAAATAACAAAAATACAGATTATTTTGGGACAATTGTTTCGCTATTAATGAATTAAATGTAATTTTACTTACAAAAAAATCCACTTGTAGCTCCTCAGCCAAAACTATCTGGATGAAATCCACTCAATCACACGCCAGATTTTACCATAACGATAAATACGCGTGTGGTTCAATTGAATACATCCGATGTTATAATTCAAATGCCCCAACTAACAGCGCGCCAAATTTTCACGGAAAACAAATACAGCATTTAGAAATAAATGCAGCATAATATAATTAATTAATAAGGGTGAGAGAATTAGATACTAATTTAATAGTATATCTATTCTACACCAAGTGGCCTAGTGCTCCGAGAAGCCTGAGAAACCTGGATTATTATAATATTTTATAATATATTATAATATTTTTACAAAATAAATATAAGAGAGTGGTCACTATATGGCTCACTCTAGCACCAGTTAATCCAAAAGGTTTCAACCACAAAAATACATGTTTCCCATGAAAGTCAGTACGATTGTTAGCTCACACGGACAGGGCAAATAAAAAATAACAAAAATACAGATTATTTTGGGACAATTGTTTCGCTATTAATGAATTAAATGTAATTTTACTTACAAAAAAATCCACTTGTAGCTCCTCAGCCAAAACTATCTGGATGAAATCCACTCAATCACACGCCAGATTTTACCATAACGATAAATACGCGTGTGGTTCAATTGATTACATCCGACGTTATAATTCAAATGCCCCAACTAACAGCTCGCCAAATTTTCACGGAAAACAATACAGCATTTAGAAATAAATGCAGCATAATTATAATTAATTATAAGGGTGAGAGAATTAGATACTAATTTAATAGTATATCTATTCTACACCAAGTGGCCTAGTGCTCCGAGAAACCTGGATTATTATAATATTTTATAATATATTATAATATTTTTACAAAATAAATATAAGAGAGTGGTCACTATATGGCTCACTCTAGCACCAGTTAATCCAAAAGGTTTCAACCACAAAAATACATGTTTCCCATGAAAGTCAGTACGATTGTTAGCTCACACGGACAGGGCAAATAAAAAAAACAAAAATACAGATTATTTTGGGACAATTGTTTCGCTATTAATGAATTAAATGTAATTTTACTTACAAAAAAATCCACTTGTAGCTCCTCAGCCAAAACTATCTGGATGAAATCCACTCAATCACACGCCAGATTTTACCATAACGATAAATACGCGTGTGGTTCAATTGATTACATCCGACGTTATAATTCAAATGCCCCAACTAACAGCGCGCCAAATTTTCACGGAAAACAAATACAGCATTTAGAAATAAATGCAGCATAATTATATTATATACATATATATATATATACATATACATATATATATATATACATATACATATATATATACATACATATATATATCAGCCGAAATTACTACGATGATCCGGTTCTTGACTGAAGACTGAGGGTTTCGAATGTCCTGTCCGTGTTTATTGTATCGTCTTCTAAGAGTTATACGTTCTTGTCCATGTTGTATTTTTCTACATACCTTAATATATATATATATAATATATATATATATATATATATATATATATATATATATATACATACATATATACATACATATATACAGATATGTGTGCGCGCGCGCGCGTTCGTTGTGCTCTTTACGGAGAACTATATATTGAAAAAGAGTAAGAATCATGCGAGTAGTTAGAAGAAAATACAGTAGGTAAAGCAACACCGAAGAGAACAGTCCTTAACATGCTATACTTACACTGACGCAAAGTGCAAGGAAAAGAAAGCTCGTTGATAATATTAATGCCTTCAAACGTTCAACTTATAACAGAGTTTGTTCTGTTTTTCCAATGCTGATCTTGTAAGTCACGTAAGGTACATGAAACAATTCCAGATAATAATAACTCACCGCTATAAGAAAGAACATACGCCTGCAAAGCACGTAACAAAGGCTGCCTTTCTATTCGTCGTGTGAAGAGATAAATGCCTGTACGCATTGCCAATTGTCCTGATTCTGTATTTGCATTGCGTTTAATCCAGAAGGGAAATTTATGTAATGGCGGTAGTAAACTTGGTAGCATATGATGATTGCGAAACGAAATGTAGTGCCCCTACAAGTGATTAATATATGCGTACCAGTTGCTAGGAATCTGTTTAATATGTAAAATTGGTCCATCTAATTAGTAGCTATGTAAGCAATGTATTTGCGGATGGTTTATAGGTTGGACGTTGTGCTGAAAAAGGAGCAAGATATATATATATATATATATATATAGAGAGAGAGAGAGAGATAGAGAGAGAGAGAGAGAGAGAGAGAGAGAGACGATAAGAAATGGAGCATTTAACGGTGGGAAGTGGATCATTGGTCATTATTCAATTAAGATGAGGGTATGTTTACAGCTGTTTCTGAATATCAGGCTGGAGTAAATTTGTATTTACCTCGTTACAACTGATAGACATCTTCAGAACGGTTATATGGCAAAAGATAAATAGAAGGAAAATAGAAAGAAAATATAAGGAAAGGAAAAGGAGAAAGGAAAAACGTTAGTTAATTCACACTATTGCAACACTATTGTTATGGTTTCATTATTCTGTATAATGTCCTTTCTTTCTTATATATATAGTATCTCACAGAAGTATGTACGCCCCTGAAAATTTTCAGTAAAATTACCATTACTCTGATAACATTGAAGGAAATCGAAAGAAATTTATACTGAATAAAATATATTATGCAAGCAAACATTTACAAATTTGGAACACAAAACAATAAACATTTTCAAAGATATGAACGAAATATTAATTTTCAAACGATTCAAAATTATGTACACCCTAAAGTATTATTCGCTATATTCAATATTTGGTGTGAACGCCCTTGCTTTCAATGACTGCAGTAAATCTTCTTGGCATAGAGTCGACTAAATTCCGCATATAACCGATGAAATCGATCTCCATTCATCCTGAATGATGTCTTTCAACTGTGTTACATTGCGTGATTTTTTCTCCCCAGTCTTCCTTTTCAAAACACCCCACAGATGTTCTGTTGGGTTTAAATCAGGTGACAGAATAGGCCAAGGCAATACATTTACCTTTTTATCTGATAAAAACTTAGTCGTCATTTTTGAAGTGCGTTTAGGGTCGTTATCGTGTTAGAACATGCAAAGTCTTCCTAGTTCCTTGATGCTTTTCAACATTGTTTTCTGCATATGTCACAATGAAGTCTTGTATCCATTGTCTTTCGATAAATTTATATTTTAACTGCGCGTAATATTCACCACATCCAACACTGCGTGACGTGATGGACGACAGGTATTGTACCGCTTCATCTTTGGCCCAAGAAGTGCCTTCTGTTAGTGGAAAGTGTGTAACCGCCCAAATTTATTGTGTTCCAAATGTGTATAACGTTTGCATGTATAATATATTTTATTCAGTATAAATTTCGTTTAATTTCCTTTGATATTATCAAAGTAATGAAAATTTTCCTGAAATGTTTTAGAAGTGTACATACTTCTGTGAGACACTGTATATATAGAAGAGAAATAGAGAAATAACGCATAGCTAATCCAAACAAGAAAGCACACAAAAAACACAACAACGCGAGGACGTGGAACAAATATAGTATTATTGGACGCTCAGGAAAGACGGAAAGAAGGAGGGTTTAACGTTTCGGGCGGAGTTCTTCGTCAGAAAAGTAGAAGGAAAGATCCAGAGAAGGGAAGACAGAGGAAAAAAAATCGCCAACGGTACACACGAGGTCGAGCAAATTAGCTTGTTAGAAAATAAGATATGAAAGCAGTAACTATGCTGACAAGTAATGCTTATCTACACTTACACATGGCAGTTCCGTAGGACCGACGTTACTGCTATTTTTAACCCCAGAAGGACGTGCCCCACCAGCTTGTTACTTGAGATTTTCTAACTAGCTAATGTGCTTGTTGCGAGTTCAGTGACTGTGTCACTTGTTCTCTTTATATTGCGAGCCGGAGTGAATTACTGCTATCTCTAGTGGACGAGTATCCACCACCGAGATAACCACAAAGAGGGCGAAACCGTACGGCTCCGTAGCTTGAAGATAGTAGGGGTTCACTCCCTTGCTTGCAGTATATATCAAGTGCAGATTACTTCGAATAACCAGCTGTAGGAAACGTCCTCTTGTAGTTAAAAATAGCAGCAAGGTCGGTTCCTACGGAACAACCATTTTTAAGTGGTAAGAAGCATTATTTATATATATGCGTGTGTGTGGGTGTTTGTGCATGTGTGTATACGTGTACAGGTACACACATGCGTGAACATACGTGTGTGTATGTAGATGTATGTATGTATGCTTGTATGATTGTATGTACGTACGTGTATATATATGTATGCATGTTTGTGTATGTATATGTGATGTCTTCAATACGTCACAGTCTTTCTATCATCATCAGGCATTCTCTTGGTATTTCTCACATCAACTCAATGAAAACTTGGCTGCTCAACGGAAATGAAATATATGACAGGTCCAAGAGAGCTTTCACCTTTCGTTACTCTCTTCTCTGTCTCACATACGCAAATTCTCATATGGCCCCTCGTTATATATATATTAATGAGTGGGCGTAGCTGTGTGCCTGTCTCTACCCCCTCTCTTTCTCTCTCTATATATATATATATCCTTATCAATTCATATATCCATATACATGTACATACATAAATATACATACAAGTGTGTGTATATATATATATATGCATATACGTGTGTGTTTATACACGCAATCGAATGCACTCACACACTCATAGATATACATGTGTGCGTGTTTGTGTTTGTGTGTGCACACAAACATATGTGTGCGAGAGAGAGAAAGAGAGAGAGAGAGAGAGAGAGAGAGAGGGAGAGAGAGAGATCTATAATTCTATTCATGACTCCGTTCTTTAACAGAAGGGAAAAAACAAAATAAACCAAAACAAATCTAGAACTGAGAAGCCGATGCTAGAATATTAAAATACAAGATTGACTTATAAGAATTCCGATTTTGCCAAGAGCTTTAAGGAATATTAATACATTACACATTATATTAACGTCTGTGAATACCATACCTTTTACAGCTTGCTCAATATTAAATGATGTTACTATCTAATTTTCTATTTACCTAGAAGCAAATTTACTATTTTAATATGATATACACTTATTTAGTTTGTAACTACTGGTAGCTGTAAGGGAACAATTTTCTCTGATTGAGATATTGCGTATAGTGAAATGCTTGTAGTATCCCGACAGCATCAGAACTGAAATGGGTGTCTTGAAAAAAGGAAAAAGAAATGTCGATAGATAGAATATATCGGTATATCAGCATAACACGGTTTACACGAACGCACGCACATACAGACGCATACACACATACATACATACATACATACATACATACATACATACATACATACATACATGCATGCATGCATGCATACATACATGCATACATACATACATACATATATATAAATATAACAACAAGAACAACAACAACAACAATAATAATAATAATAATAATAAATGCTCTGGTGTTGTACCAGGTAGTGGCTCTCGTGGCTTTTGATCTTAACTGATTGGAAGTGTTATCATCTATATTGATTTTTTCTTGGTATAAAAGATGGGCTACAGCAAATATTCTGCTCAATACCACAGATTTGCTTGTCAGTTGTTTGACCTTAACTAGTTGAGCATGTCCCTTAGTGGCTGACGATATGTGCATCTCTGATCCCGAACATAAGTAGTGTGGGAGTGTTATAGCCAATTGTTGACAGGAATTTTAGGGGGTTTGAATAATTCACCTCCAGAAAGATTGGTGTTTCGTCCAACATCCTTAAACAACATTTATTCAGGGATCTTTTCAGCGGGATGAGCTACTCGACCTGAAGAAAATTATAAGTGGGTCCCACCTGCAAGGTCATGCGCTGTTTATCTTGATAGAGATCATCATGTCGCGCAAATATGGTTGTGATACCTGGTGTACCCTTATCAGACGGGTAGTCATGATGTGTATACAGGGGCTTCGTATATTTGTACCCCAGTGTCACTTTGATGGCATGCAATGCTCTCTCAATAATAATAATAATACTAATAATAATAATAATAATAATAATAATAATAATAGTGATTTTCCATAGATAAATTCCTTCATCGTAAATACTCTGGGGTGTTTATAGATAGACTACTATAGCTTTTTAAAACTGTGAGATGTTGTTTATAAGTTTCTATATCTTAGCTATGCTAGTTCCAACTTGTCGACGCTCCTCTCAAAAATTCCCTCCCATATGCCCCAATCTACTTCCAGTCATGTCAATTAGCAGTCCAATCAAACAGCCTGTATTAGCAGACACAACAAGCCCGCTCTTCTATTTAACGCCACAGCACCAGCAGTAGCTAAACCAACAGCCGTAAATCTGCCATCATTTGTTGTCTAAAGAAATCAAGGGTGACAATATTAGGACCCCTAGGCCATAATATTGTTTAATATTATAGTAATAATATAAGTATAGTTATAATTGTAAAACTATAGTAGTGAACATGTAAATAATAAGATAGGGATTATAGAATTATATTAGTAATAGTGAAATTATAATAGTGAACAAGAAAATAATTACCCAGAATGATTAACAAGTGGCGCTGTGAAACCGTCGAGTCGTCGGCGGTTAAACCGGCAACCCCACTAAGCTTGCTTGGTGAGGAGGGCGGATTTTTGATACCCAGAGGGATTAAACACAAAACCCTGCAAAGAGCAGGGGAACTTGGAAGAGTCAACGGCCATTCAGAAAACGGGTAGACAGAACTCGTGAGACTTGGTTGGCTGTCTGTCTAGGAGAAGGAATACTCTGATTTAAAAACAGGGATAGATAGGACTCCTTACTCAAAGTTGTGACAACCTGTCAGTGTCCAATGGCTCCATGCCTGGGATGAAGGCGAATGAACCGCGAATCGGGACTTAACTTTGGAGCTATATTCGGATGAAGATACGGGACCAACTGATGCTTGCCTGTCTCCTACTGAGAATCAGTATCATGTTCCCCAACACACAGAAATGCGAAGTAAACAGGCACAACATATGAGTAGTAAGAACTCTGCAGTCTTGGTTGACAATCTTACTAGAGATGCTGTCTCGATAAAAATACCGGTTGATGGCTAACCTTAAAACACATACCTCAATGTTGAGTGAAAATGTCTAATACAAATGTATCAAACAATGGTGTTAATGAGGCTGGAACGAAAGGTGAAAGCCTTTCGCCCGGCAGGTGCTCTGTAGTTGAGCGTCGAAGGCCCGGCCGTCATCCAGAGACTGCTTGTACACAAAGCCAGGGGCAGAGAAGGTGGAATAGGGAGGCAAACTGAACGGTAATTGAATGCTGGATCAGGGGTGAACCCAACATAGTCTTCTTGGGTCAATAGGTGGGGGTAGTGCAGTGCAAGCTACACCCACTGAAAATTACTCATTTTCACAGGTACTTCATGTACACCAAATCTAAGTAAAATCATTGAATTGGTTGGTTTGCAGAAACCTAAAAATTCACTTGTAACTTACTCTAAAATGTCTCAAACAGATTCAGTAAAAGGCAAAAAATGCTTGAGAACGTCAGGAGAACAGGTCTGGCTCGGCAGATCCCAGTGTATCACAGGCTGGGCCCGGTTATCATCCTGTTACTGTGGTCAAACAATCTTCAAGGAAAAGCTAAATTTACCATCCTTTGAATTTTGTCTTTTGGAATGTGCGCAAGGCTAGAAAGACGTACTGCACTTATTGTATGTGAGCTTAAGAAATATTCCCTTGATATAGTTGCGCTCGTCTCCAGGGTCTGATGGAATCTGTGCAGAAGCCTTGAAATTTAGGCATGACAAAATATTTGAACTCTTAAGTATATTAATTTGTCACCGTTGGAGAACTGAGAAAGTGCCTCAAGACTGGATTGATATATATATACTCTCTCTTTTACTCTTTTACTTGTTTCAGTCATTTGACTGCGGCCATGCTGGAGCACCGCCTTTAGTCGAGCAAATCGACCCCGGGACTTATTCTTTGTAAGCCCAGTACTTATTCCATCGGTCTCTTTTGCCGAACCGCTAAGTGACGGGGACGTAAACACACCAGCATCGGTTGTCAAGCAATGCTAGGGGGACAAACACAGACACACAAACACACACACACATATATATATATACATATATACGACAGGCTTCTTTCAGTTTCCGTCTACCAAATCCACTCACAAGGCATTGGTCGGCCCGGGACTATAGCAGAAGACACTTGCCCAAGATGCCACGCAGTGGGACTGAACCCGGAACCATGTGGTTGGTTAGCAAGCTACTTACCACACAGCCACTACTGCGCATATATATATATATATATATTATATATATATATATATATATATATATATATATAATATATATATATATTGAAACCTAAGAGGAGCGTTTTCTACAGCATATATAACAATGAGCAACATATGTTTCTACTGCAGCAACTACACATTGCTCTGTTTGCAATTATGCATCCTAGTCACTGTAGTTTCATCAAAGGTCCATCAAAGTCCATCACGACGTTTACAAAGTGAACTCATTCAAACAAGCTTCCTGCGTTAGAATTCAGTTGAAAATGATAACATTACTTTTTAAAACGAATTAAATCTGGTCTTATAATCACCCCCACTTGCATTAATTGAATCGTGGTTTTAAAATGTTTATCTATATTACAAGTAATTGTAGTAATTTCGTTTACATTTTACTGTATGGAGTACATTATTTAATTCAAAGGTATTTAATTTATTTGGGGTTTATACCCTCAATTCTTTTCATTATTATTATTATTATTATTATTATTATTATTATTATTATTATTATTATTATCATTATTATTATTATTATTATTATTATTATTATCATTATTATTATTATTATTATTATTATTATCATTATTATTATTATTATCATTATTATTATTATTATATTTATTAGTGTTATTTTCATAAATATCATCAATTATAGATATGTCCCATTTGTTCTTTCTGCACTATTGTATCCTGTATCGTTCTGAAAATGTTGGGAAAATTTAACCAGAAATGTCTTCACCACACACTCAGTATAAGTTGATCCTCGCTCATTCCAGATGCTGAGGTTCTTGCTGAAGCTAGGATCACCTCAATCCAAGCCATGTTTATTAGAAATCAACTATGACGGTCAAGCGATCTCATCCATGTAAATGATGAACGCATTCTCAAACAAATGCTTTCCGGTGAACTTATGCTGAGAAAGAGACAAAATAGCAAACCGAAGAAAAGATACAAAGGCTCTTTAAAATCAAAGTTGAAATGCCTTAAATTACGTTGATTCACTTGCGGCAGATAGGGGAGCATGGAGAGCTACAATTTGGAGTGGTGTTGAAGATTTTAAGTTTGAAAGAGTTAAGCACACTGAAATCAAATAAAAATTTCGCAAAAATGAGTTTCTCGATGCAAGAGTTTCTCATTCCTTCTTTAAATGTACTCTATGCAAAAAATTATGCTTATCCCATGGTGGTATTCGATCGCATGCCCAAATGTGCAAGGCATACATGAACCATTGGAATTTCATTCCGAATGACCAGTTTGAATCTCATAACTGTTAAAAAAACCTACAAGTTATGTGAAGGGTTGAAACAGCACTTGAACCAGGCATTGCTGCAGTACATGTGATCAGCTCTTCAAATTCATTTTGGAGCTGAAAAGTCATTTGAGATATTACGCTAAGAAAGAGCAATTATAGGTGCAAGAAGCGGTCAAGATTTGCAACGAGCACAAACACACACACACACACACACACAAACAAACACACACACACACACATACACACACACACACATACACACACACACACACACACGTACATGCATATATATATATTGTTGACGATACTTCCCAGGTGTGGCTCTGTTTGTCTTGTGCTCCATTCCTATGTTCCATGTTCCATGAAACATTATTATATTCCAGAAATTCTGAAACTTTTCAGGAGAGTTATTTGTTAATTTCAAAGAAATACAAAACTTTAATCTCCTTCAAAGTAGAATCTTCTGATTTCAATGCACTTGTTGTAGCGCTCTAGCCATTTCGTAAAGGCCCCATGGAAGTCCTCAAATGTGAAGGTGTTCAGCCTCCTTCATCTTCTTCAGCTTGGGAACAACCAAAAGTCACAGGAAACAAGGGCTGTACTGTAGGTAGAGTGCAGGACAGTTTGATGCCCATCTCTGTCAAGTAGTTGGTTGCTAGGATGGCACTGTGGACTGGTGCATTGCTCTGGTGGAAGTGCTCTGACCTTCTGTAACGAAATCTCTTCCTGAACTCCCTCAAAACCTCCACAAAGTACTATTCTTGACCATCTGGCCAGAGGGAACCAAGCGGGTATAGGTGATGCCCTTGCTGTCGAAAAAGAAGATCATCGTGAGCTTCGCGGTGCACTTGCTTTGCTTGGCCTCTGACGAAAAGTAGCTGCTCGGTTCATACAAGTTAACACATAGGCAGAATGGAGCATTCCATAAACTTCTATGCCGTTATCGCCTCGCTCAGCACAAAATTTTATTGCATAGCAAACTTCTAAATTGTCTTCACATCCTGAGTGCATTCTTTAAAGTTGTCAGCTGTGACAAACAATGTACAGTATTGTGTGTTCAAATTGCTATTACAGCTGCCTCCTTCAACCTGGAATAAAAGAAATTGACAGCTCAGTTTATTAAATGTATAGTAATGTTATACTAAAGTTACAATAACCTAGGACAGTTTTAACAGTCTCTCTTATAAAAGTTCCAAACCTTCTGAAACGCAGCTCGTACATATATATATATATATATATATATATATTATATATATATATATATATATATATATATAACGTAAAATATATAGTGTAGCGAATATTTTTTAAAATTTCACAACCAGTGGCCTAGTATGTATAAAAAGTCAATAGACAATAAATTCTCAATATAAAATAGTGTACATTTAAACACAAGAGAAACTACCTTTAACAGGTAATTTTACACGCTAGAAGAAGCAGTCAAAACGACCAAAACCACATTTTCACTCCCTTCGAAATTACTCTTAAATGTGGTTTGGGTCGTTTTGACTGTTTTTTCTAGCGTATAAAATTACCTGTTAAAGGTTGTTTCTCTTGTGTTTAAATGTACACTATTATATATATATATATATATATATATATATATATATGCATATCTATATAAATGTCGGTATATTTAAGCACCAATGTACGTATATGTGTATGTGTGTGTGTAGGTGTATGTATGTATGTATGCATGTATGCATAGGTATGTATGTATATATATACATACATACATACATACATACATACATACACATACGTATAAATAGATAGATAGATAGATAGATAGATAGATAGATAGATAGATAGACAGACAGACATACGTATATATGCATACGTATGTGTGAGTGTGTGCCTACCAAATCCACTCACAAGTCTTTGAACGGCCCCAGGCTATAGTAGAAGATAATATTCAAGATGCCACACAGTGGAACTGAACTCACAGCTGTGTGATTGGGAAGCAAACTTCTTACCTCACAGCCACGCCTATGCAATGTAACGAGAAAAACCAATTAGAAAAGTAGAGAAGGCACAAAAAGAACGATACGGTGTTAGTTTAACGCTTGCAAGACGAAAGAAATTATCTGTGATGTGTTTGATGTTAGGGAGGGAAAGAGACTAATAAAAGAGTTTGGGTTTTTTTGTTTCTTTTCAAAAATGCTGAGTACAGATGAGGACAGGGTTAGAAGACATATCTGTATATATAAAAGTGAAGTTGTGTGTCTGTCTCCTACGATTTAGATTCCTAACTACTCCCACATTTTGCGGTGCAGTTTAACCAAAACCGGGTATCTTATAGTCGTGATTCATATCGAGCCCTTCTGGGTATTAGCGCGCGTCTACGATGAGTCTACGATTTAAAAAAAATTACCATCATTTTTTTCCATTTTAATGCATTTTTTCGCTATTATATAAGGGAAGTAACTCTCTAAAAATGTCTACGATGAGTCAACGATTTAAAAAAAAATTTAC
>NC_043007.1:67947286-67967286 GCF_006345805.1 Octopus sinensis | reverse complement strand
TGGTTCTGAAAACTCAGTTATTTATTACCTTTTCATTTATTTACATAATTATATATTTTCCAGTCAAAACAAAAACACTAGAATTGTTTATGATGCCTTTAATACATCTGTGATGCGGTTAGCAAAAGCACTTTTCTAGCTTCCCACTTCTCTAGGGTTACCGTTTCTATCAAATTGATGTGATATACTTTTTCATCATATAGGAGTAGACAGAGCTGTGTGCTGAAGAACCACGTAGTTTGTTGTTCAGACTTACTGAGAGGCATCACAGACTAGTATTTTCTATGTTTTCTACTATAGCCCTGAGCTGTCTAATCGCTTGTGAATGACTTTCGTAGAGAGAAACTGTATGGAAGGCCATCGTATACACGCACACACACACACACACAATACACTTGTTACTAAGTGGATCCCGCTAAATGAAACCAAGGAGCGAAGTAGTGGTGCAAAACGGGTGAGGGATTATTCCTACACTCAAATCTTTTTTCCTCCTGCCTAAAAACAGTTAATGCAATTACTTAAGAGAATTGTCGGGAAAAAAGTTACCATGCAGTTTAAAAAATCTTGAGCTCAATCTCTGGTCAAATAAAGTACCGGTCAAGTATTGAGTCGACGATATCGACGAAACTATTTCTCTCAAAATTGCTCGCCTTGTGCCTAAATTAAAAATTATCAATTTTTAACTTTGTCATTCATTCAAAATTAAGTCCGCAAATTTCATTCCAATGTCTTCGAATTTCTGATAGATCTGCCAGATATCTATGCTGCATATAGAAGGTTAAGGAAGAATGAAGCGTTTTACCCTCGCTGTAGAGATGTGAGAATGTATTTTATGTAGAATAGACTCTAAGTAGCTAGTTAATGTATTGAACGAAAAGTATGGAAGACATAAATGAACTTTGGAGCACACCAGAGTTCATTGTATGGGTCACAGTAGCAAAACCTTATCAGCAGATGCAGTGATAGAATTTTATAAGATTTCATGACAGACATTGTGAAACGATTTATTGATGCTGGGACAACATCGCTAGATTTCGCTGGATTTGCTCCCTAGATTAGTTTAGACTGAGCAGATTTATGATCAAAGACTTTCCAACCATGAGCATCCTCTTTAGAGATATCTAAGATTATATTATAACAATGCTTCCCTGTTCATTTAAAGGAATGGAGTTTGGTTGGGGGGATTTTGAATTGTTATGTCTAGCATTCGAGAGACCACTTAGCTGGTTTCACTGAGGTTTTCATACATTAAAGACTGCTAGTGAATGTGATAGAAGAGCATGACTAGTCGATTTGAATAGACAGAAATTAGGCTGAATTTCACTGATTTCGCTGAGAGAGGGAGGTGGGAGAGAGAAGAAAATCATTTGATAGAATATAGGTATATTTTAAGAGAATTTCCTTCCTTTGGGGTGGGTTCTAGTTAATATTTTTGTTACTATACGCTGCCTTTGTTTCAATAAATTTTCAAAATAATGAAGAATTTAATAAAATAACTTTTGTCGTTATTAAGCTGATGTTTGGAACATAAATTAACATGAAATTTCAATGGGCTGTTTCAGTCATTTGTATGAGGCCATGCTGAAGCACTGCCTTGAAGGGTTTTTAATCGAACAAATCGATCCTGGAACATTCTTTAAGCTTAGTACTTATTCTATCGGTTTATTTTGCCGAACCGCTAAGTTGACACCAACACCGGTCGTCAAGCGGTGGTGGGGAGACAGACTCAAAGACACAAACACACACACACGCACACACTACACATACACACACAACAAACACACACACACACACATGCACACACATACACATATATACACACGACAGGCTTCTTCAAGCTTCTTACCTCGCAGCCACACATGCGCTTACATCACTTTAAAACAGAAAGCTTGTATCATGGATCCAGGGGCTGTCTCGGATGATTTGGTGTCAAAAAAGTTAAGGGGTTTGCTAAGTATAGAATGTAGCTCGTTGCGTACTCTTTGCGGGTAATGGACTGAAACACTGCCAAAGCTAGTTCTCTGGGTGAAATTGGGGTAATAAGAGAAATCTTTCTGGCACAGGTGATGGATGGTGGATTCAGGGTATTGCTGTACTGGAGTGGGGTTATTGTGTAGGGACATTATTGATACCAACGTCTAGAGTTATGAACGACGAGTAAGATGAATCTGAAAATTAGAGACAATTGTTTGATCTGGTTGAAAGGGTTATGTCCGAGACGTTCAGAGGTCGTCTGATACTGGTGGTTCATATTCTTTTTGAGTAACTCCGGGTGATGGAAATAAAAACACGGAGAAGAGAAAATTCCAGTGGGTTTGACGTTCTTGAGAGGAAGGATTGAACTTATTCTTTAGCTAAGCCTTGGAAGGCAGACATAATATGAATAACCATAGGACGAAACAAATGGGTCGAAAGGTCTTTTGTTGGTCTTTGTTAAGACCGTCTAGATATCGCAGTAGCGGCAGAAAAGTGAGAGTAAAAAGAAAGCTTGAATGCGCCCAAGAGGTTAGAAATGGTAAACAGCTTCTTGCTAATCCCTTAGATGGCCAATTTTTGGTGTGGTCTAGTATATGTATGCCTGGTAGCAGCAATGTCCTAGATGGTAGCCGGGCAATATTCTGTTGTAGGTCGCTCTTTAACATTTAGTAAGTGTTATGAGCTGGAGTATTTTTTACCCTGAAGAGAAAGACTAAATTTTCTGTGCTGAATTTATGAGATTGCCAGAGACCAATTCATTGAGAGTGAATTTGATAAACGGCGACTGTATGGAAGCTAGTCGTGTGTGTGTGTGTGTGTGTATGTGTGTGTGTGTGTGTATATGGTGTGTGTGTGTGTGTGTGTGTGTGTGTGTGTGTGTGTGTGTCTGTGTGTGTCTGTGTGTGTCTGTGTGTGTATGATTGATTACCCATTACTTGGCCTCGAGGGTTCAAGTTGTGGATTGTTCATGTTCACAGAATGTACCTCAAGAGTGGTATGTACCACCTACGCAGTGAATGAAAGTAAGAGACAGCTCTGCATAATGATTTTTCTTCATGGTTGGGGCGGGGGCAGTTATGTAAGATTTTTGATAATGAATAACGTTTTCACAATTGGCAAATGTGGGTGGCGTCGTGTACTGGGCATTGATATTCGCTTATGTAACAGTACCTCAGCTGTGAATGAACCGATAGGAGATTTTGATGATGCGAGCAGTTTGGCAGTTTGTATGAGGAAACACATTTTTGCATCTGATAAATGTCTTTTTTGGAGCCATAGCTTCCTTCAACTCCAATGGCTCATTTCCAGACAGATGAATAGAATATTTTGTTCTATTTTATCTTTCCCAAACACAATAATTTCTATATACATTTAAATACTCTCAGTATACCGGTAGATATTTTTCTCCATATCAACTTCCATTTTTACTCTTCTTTTCCATGTATTCACGGAGGAAATGCATTTACTTCTGCAACTGTTACTGCTATTTATGTTATTGTCACTATTAATATTAATATGTGTTTTTCTCTCACAGGATCTTCCATATCAAACACAAACTTTCGTTAAAATTTTCTTTGTTTATAATTCATTCAGGAGTCATATATTTCATGATTAACGAGCCTTCAAATACCCGAAAAAGCAAATAAGAACAAAAACTTGTGATAAAATTAAATATTTCTTTACCATAAAAATAAATAAATTTTCCTTTCTTCGGTGATTTCGTTTTATTATTATTATACGCGCTGAAGTTTATATTTTCCCCACACACACAAAAGAAAAATATGAATATATATTGTTTAGCTGAAATGATACTGTTTTAACGGAAAAATATCTCTGACAAGGTGGTAGGAGTCGCAGTGGGGGTGGAGGGTGGGGTGGCGACGGTGGAAGTGACAACAGTAGTGGTGTTGGTGGGAGTTTGGCGGCGGCGGCAGCGGTGGCAGTGGTGGTAGTGGTGGTGGTGCTGCTGGTGCTAGTGCTGGTGGTTTCGGCGACGGTGGAGGTGGCGAAAGTGGTGGTGTTAGTGGGAGTTTAGGTGGTGGTGGTGGTGCTGCTGCTTGTGGTTTCGGCGACGGTGGAGTTGGCGAAAGTGGTGGTAATGCGAGTTTGGTGGCGGCGGCTGCGGCGGCGGTAGTCGTGGTGGTGTTGGTGGTGGTGGTGCTGCTGCTGCTGCTGCTGCAGCTGTTGGTTTCGGTACTAGTAGTGACTTGATAGCGGTGGTGGCGACGATGAAGGTGACGGTGGTGGCGACGGCGGTGGTACTTGTGTGGTACTTGTTGTGGCAGTGGTGCTTGAGGTGGTGATGGCGGTAAAGTTAAATTGAACAATGAGATAAGTCTATCAAGGAAAGTCTATCAATGAAGTCTATCAAGAAAAGGAAATAAACAGCAAGGTTAAATTATGTGCTTAATGCAGACAAATAGACGGACATATAGATAGATAGATAGATAGATAGATAGATAGATAGATAGATAGATAGATAGGTAGGTAGGTAGGTAGATAGATAGATAGATATGTAGGTAGGTAGGTAGGTAGGTAGGTAGATAGATAGATAGATAGATAGATAGATAGATAGATAGATAGATAGATAGATAGATAGGTAGGTAGGTAGGTAGGTAGATAGATAGATATGTTTCTTTATTAGCCCCACAGGGCTGCACACACAGATAGAACAAATTACAAGGTAGAGCTTTTCTTTTGAAGGTATTAAAAAAAAAAAAAAAAAAAAAAAAGGAAGGGGGAGTTCGATCAAAAGGGATCGTAAAAGGAGAGAAGAGGACAAAATAAGGGGGTTAAAAAAAAAAAAAAAAAAAAAAAGGGGAGAGGAAAAAAAAAATGATCAATAGGGATCGTTATCACAGAAATGTCAATATGAAGTGTAAAGGGGAGGACAGGTGAGGTTTACCCGTGGAAAGAAAAGCCTGCGGAAAAGACCACGGTAACCTCGGTCAATGAAGTCACATTTTATATTTCTTTTTTTTTTTTTTTTTTTTTTTTGCAAATAAGCAACTCTCTGTTTTCGATTTCTGGGTTCATAGGACTATGCTCAAGGTGGCTTCGTCATTCATACGTGCCATTCTTGCTACATTCACCCATCTTTTTTTAAAACATTCGCTAGACAAAACTTGCCTCTCTACTCTCACTTTCCTTTTCAAGTGGTACTTGAAGAAGTTGATGAGAGATTGACCAGAGAGGAAAGTGTTGTCTCCAATCCTTTCAGACGCGTCCACCAGATACATTCTTTCGCCATAGCCACAAGGATGATGAAAATAGCTCTTCCTTCCCGTTTGAAGGAAGGAGGCGTGACAATATTGACGATAGACTCAGCTGATAAACCGACTCGTCCCACACGTGACAGCAGTTGTTCGACATAAGCCCACAGGTCGGAAATTGTTGGACACTGAACGAGTGCGTGCAGAACGGTTTCGTCGCTCTGACCGCATCTCGGCAGGTCGGCCCCGTGTTTCTCGAGCCGTGTCTGTAGAGCTTATCCCGAACGGGTAGCGCTTCTCGGTAGCACTGCCAGGCCAGGGATCTCTGGAAGTTGTCCATGGGCCCTGGCCCGAAAGTCGTCCCGAACAGGCGGGTCAGGTACTCCTCGTCGACGTCCAGGTTCGCCCCGAGCTCGTCGTCGTACCTCCCCTCCACTAAACCCCTATAGAATGCTTTGGTTGTGTTGAAGTCACTTAAGGTCGACCCAGGACGGCAGAGTTGCTTGAGAGCAACGCGACACTCGCGGTGCCATTCGCCCTTCCTCGGCCTCTTTTTGATCCACGACTGCAGTTCGGTCATGGAGACGAGCTGCGGGAAAGCGTGCCTCACAACGGCGACCACACCTGTTCACCGTCGTCTACATAGAGCCAGAGATGTCGCAGTCTCAGCGCGTGTCTGCGCATCATCAACCACGGCATGCCCAGCCCTCCTTTTAACGGGTGTTGACAGCAAATGGATCGCCTGACCATCGGGACGCATCCTTTCCACAAGAAGCGAAAGAGGATGCGTTGTAGTTTGGTGATGGTAGGGTCGGGACAAGGTACGACGGTCAGGCGGTAGTAGATGACGGACGCGATGTACGTGTTCGCCACCTCCGCTCGACCTTTTAGGGACAGTTTCCTCTCGGCCCATTGCCGGGCGAGAGTGACCACCCTACTCGTTATCTCGTTCCAGTTCTTCTCCACTTGGAGGTCCGGACCAAACCAGACCCCGAGCAACTCAACCGGGCCGTCGGTCCAGCGTCCCACGACGGAGCGCTGGTGGACGGCATGGGCTTGCTTCTCCAGGTGCCTAGTCGCAAGCCCACTGACTTTTCCCGGTTGATTTTCGCTCCTGTCACCGCTTCGTAGTTTTTCAGTGTCTCGCCGACCAGCTCGATGTGCTCGTGGCTAGACACTATGACGGTGACGTCGTCCGCGTATGCAGACACGCTCGTCCCGCATCCCAATTCTCGCGGGATGCCCCTTAGAGTCGCCAGCTTCCGCAGTAGTGGCTCAAGAGTCAATACGTATAGAAGCGCCGAGAGGGGGCATCCCTGACGGACCGAACGTGCAATGTCGAAAGGTCTCGATAGATGTCCATTTACGCGAATTACCGAACGGATGCCTCTGTACAGGCAGCTATCCAGCCGCGGAAGACGGGACCGAAACCAGCCGCTCTCAGGACTGCCTCCAAGTATCGATGGTCTACCCTATCAAAGGCTTTTGATTGATCCAAGTTGATCAGGGCCCCACCCATGCCAGGTTCGTTAACTACCCTGTCTATGATGTAGCGCATCAGATGGAGGTTGTCATGGATGGTCCGGCCTGGCACGGCGCATGTTTGCGCCTTGTCGACCAGTTTCTCGATGACAAGCGCCAACCTCTTGGCTAGCACCTTGGCCAAAATTTTCAAGTCTGCATTAAGCAGAGTGATGGGCCTAAAGTTATCTATTACATTTCCCTTGTTTAGATCTTTCTTCAGCAGTGTTACGGCTCCTCGGCTCACAAAACCAGGAATGCTCCCGTTTTGCTGCCAGTTGCAGTACACCGCCGCCAAGACGTCTTCAAACAAGTCTGGCATACAATTGTAAAGCTCGTAGGGTAGACCATCCAAACCCGGTGATTTGTCCCTCGAGCATTCTGCCATCGCTTCCCGCACTTCCGCCGCCGTGATGGCACCTTCGCAGCACCCTGCCTTTCTTGTCGAGAGTCGTGGTAGGCTATTAGGTAGGCACTGAAGTCCACCCTACGTTCTTGCCCTCCACTCGTTCCGAACAGTCGGGCAAAATGCTGCTGAAAGGCCTCACACATTTTACTTGGCTCGAGCAATTCGCGCCCTGTTCATCTACCAGTGACCGAATGGTGGCTTTGTTGCCCTGTTGCGCCTCTGCACCCGGGCCCTCTCTCGCGGCTCCAACACCTTCGTTCCTTAGAGCACCCATCCTAGCTCTGACAGCACATCCTTCGTGTTTGGCGTTGAAGTGTTGGTCGAGGGCCAACCTCGCCGCCAAAACGTCGGATGCGATGCCGCTTCTAATTGCCTCTTCTAGCTTCTTAACTAGCTCACCCTCTACTCTATTTCTATCTATGGCTAGTGCTTTGCTGTACCTAATCGCTTCTGCTTTTACTGCTCTCTTGAGGGCAAACCACCATTTGTTGTTGATGATGGCTCCGTCAAAGCCCTCTTTACTAGTGTGCTAATCCGGTCTCTGAAAACTTGTCTCGATGGGAAAGACGCTTTAGTTTCCAGTATCCGGGACCCTGCCTAAGTGTCTTACCTAAGTCTAGCGTACATCACAAGTTTGTGATCCGTGTAGCTGACTATGTGGAATTGTGGACATCCTATGCTATCTCTATCTACTGTCCTACACAGTATCCTATCTAGATACGATCTCGACGACCCGATGCGGTTGCTCCATGTCCACGTTGGCGCATTCGGGTGGTCTAGTCGAAACCTGTCAGACAGTTGAAAGCGTCTGAGCAGGTCTCTGAGGCATTTGCATCCCCGTCTATTCCTATCTCTACCCACGTAGTCTACATGCGTGTCCAAGGTAGCATTCCAATCCCCCACTAAGAGTAAAGGACGAGACGTTCCCAAGAAAACTTCTAGACGTTGAAAGAAATCCGCCCGACCTGTTAGATAGATAGATAGATAGATAGATAGATAGATAGATAGACAGATAGACAGATAATACAGTTCTATATTTAAGAGATGAGGAATTATGTACATTATTTACATTATTTACAATTGACGGATATTTATCCTCATCTTGTTTGTTCTTAACACAACGTTTCGGTTGATATACCCGGCAGCCTTCATCAGGTGTCATCATGGGGGACATTTCGAACTAGGTAGGTAGGTAGGTAGGTAGGTAAATAGGTAGATAATCTTATATATCTATGTGTGTGTGCTCACACACATACACACATTGTAAATTCGCAACGAAACGAATGCGAAACGCAGTTTTCTTTTCCAACAAAATGTTTCATTTGATATGGTACCCAAACTACAGAGTAAATAATAAATATACTCAGTCATAATTAATGCATATAGTTTCACTATAAAATGAGACTAACGAATACTTTCGATTTTCGTTTTTCTTTTGTTTGTTATTTTCTTTTGTTTTTGTTTTTGCTATCTTAGTTCGCATTAATCGGTTTTGTTGTAAACAAGAAGCTTTTATGTCAGACTTAATACTGAAGCCGGTGGGTTTGATCCTCATAACAAGCTGCTGTGGGAGCCCTCTTATACTTGACTAGCAGTATCGCCCGGCGTTGCTCGGGTTTGTAAGGGAAATAACTATAAAGCATTTTTAGAGAGTTATAGCCAAAAAATAGAAAAAAAATGGAAAAAAAATTATGGTAAATTTTTTTGAGAGTTAAAAAGGTCGCGTTGCGTCTGTGGTTGTGGTTTCTAATTCTCGACCCCATGTCGATTTATCGATTTTTTCAGAACTGGGGGAACTTTTCAAAATTTTCGCTGCGTTAGTTTTGAATTATGACATTGGGCTGTGTGTGTGTCAGTTTCATCAGAATCGGTTGAAAGCCGTGGTCAGGGTGAGGGTACAACCTAACAGACACACAGACACGCAGACAGACAAACTGCCGTTTATATAGAGAGAGTGCTTTCATAGCGACACTAAAATACCTATTGATACAATTTCATATTTTGCTTTGATTTAGCAAAAAGCAAAATCGACGAATAAACAGCAGAAAACAGGTAGACAGCATCGTCAAGTACAGTCACTGCAGCCAGAACTGTAGTTCCCATGTAGATATCTCAATCACTATAGATGCCACTCTGCCAATAAAGCCGAAGCAAGATTTTCCAGAAGCAGATCTGTGGTCTCGAGAGACTAACGGATAACTCCGTATATCTATCTATGCATAGCCTATGCTGTATTGGTGCTCTAAATTACACATTGAGATGAGGTGTGTATTTATTAATTTCATAACGTATGCGGTATTGGTATTCTGAAAACACATAGTAAGATGAGGCGTATTGATACTCTAAATACCTATTGAGATGAGCTTGTACATATTTTTTTATTAATAATACACGCGGCATTGAAGATCTAAAACTTAATCAGGGAGTTAATAGATTTGAGATAGACGAGCTCAGTCAAATTGTTCTTACCCTCAACTCATTTACACAAAGATAAAGCCTTCGAACATGTTCCAACGAGACACTTCAAACACGCACACACACACACACAACATACACACACACATACACACACACACACACATAATCACACACTCACATATATTTACACACACACACACAGACGTGTATTTACAACCTGCAAACAGATCCACACATAGATTCTTGAGTTGATATTTATCTCGATCAAAGTAAACACTCCCAATTTGTAACTATATAATGATGAACATCAGAAGGAATCTGAACAATGGTACTAGAAGGAGGAAGGGAAGGAAGGAGAGAAGGGAAAGATGGAGAGAAGGGAAGGAAGGAGAGAAGGTAATGAAGGAGAGAAGGGAAGGAAGGAGAGAAGGAAGAGGAGGAGGATGTAGAAGAAGAAGAAGAAGAAGAAGAAGAAGAAGAAGAAGAAGAAGAAGAAGAAAATAATGTCGCGAGAATGAGTGGGAAAAGATGTCGACGGTGTAAGTGGAAGTTTATAAAAGCCAGCCTACCATATCGTAATTGACGTTGTAAAAAGAATAAAATGATAATCAGAAAAAAATGTTTGTTGCTGTTATTGTTGTTTGAGCAAATCTTTGGTCGAAAGTATGCCAGCTGTGAACATCCCGTTATGTATGGGTGTCTACGGCTTCATTCCACAATGTCCTTTACTTCATTATGACAGTAAGAGTACGGTTCTGAAGACGATTTGGTCGGCCATTTCATAAAGGGCGTCGATCTGTCTCTCTCTCTTTATCTTCCTCTTCCTCACAAATATAAATATATATGTAGATAGATAGATAAATGTGTGTGTGTGTGTGTGTGTGTGTGTGTGTGTATGAATAGGAGTGCATGTTTATGTACGTGTAGATAGATAGATAGATAGATAGATAGATAGATAGATAGATAGATAGATAGATAGATAGATAGATAGAGAGATGGATGGATGGATGGATAGATAGATAGATAGATAGATAGATAGATAGATAGATAGATAGATAGATAGATAGATAGATAGATAGATAGATAGATAGATAGATAGATAGATAGATAGATAGATAGATAGGCAGACTGACAGACAGATAGACAGACACACACTGTGTGTTGGGTTAAATTTGACAGTTTGCATAAAAAGAAAAGGAAACAATATCTTATCCAAAAATAAAAGTATTTAAAAAAATCAAAACATATCAACTAGATTATGACTGGAAGATAAACGTTTACTCAAAGAAGCTCTCCTAAGGTTCCACACCCACCTCAAAACGGCTCTGGAACCTGGTGCATGCGTTCCTCACTATATTTCTAGAAAGATCTTCGAACATCTCTTTGATCTTGGCCACCAGCTTGGTCTTGGTGTTGCAGACAGAGTGGTAGGTGTCTTTCTCAACCGTTCCCACACATGGGATTTCAATTTATTCTTTTACCAAAATCAATTACGATATGGTAGGCTGGCTTTCATAAACTTCCACTTACGCCATCGGCATCTTTTCCCACTCATTCTCGCAACATTCTCTTCTTCTTCTTCTTCTTCTTCTTCTTCTTCTTCTTAAGAGGCTAGAAATTGGGTCTGGTGAAGTCGTAGAAATCCTCCGACAACTACTCCTGACTTTTTCGTGAGGTATGGCAAGAAACTGAATCCTATTGTCATACATATGGTCTTCTAGAAGCAACCCTCTCCAACCAGGGATTCACCACACTCTCCAGCAGCTTTACATAACTGTCTGAATTGAATCTAATGCCCTGCACAAAAATGTGAGGCAGGATGACGTCATCCTTACTGGAGACACACCCAAAGGTCATCACAGTTTTTTTTTCATGATTTTCGTGTCTCATTTTACAGACCTTTAAAATGTTCACAGAACATTTCGATAGCCGGCGCGAATCATCATAATTCAGGTAACTATTTTCCAGTAATCAGACAGTTTCCAGTCCTCCATGTCAACTAATTTTTTTGTCAACTGCAACTTTAATCTTTATGCTCTCCGATGCCGTTGACTGTTTACCAATACACCAAGCTGTTCCTGAGAAAAGGAAACAAATTATCAAATTTAGCCCGAACACTTTGTGTGTGTGTGTGTGTGTGTGTGTGTGTGTGTGTTGTGTTGGGTTGGTGTGTGTGTTGTATATATATGTGTGTGTGTGTGTGTGTGTGTGTGTGTGTGTGTGTATATATGTGTGTGTGTGTGTGTGTGTGTGTGTGTGTGTGTGCCTGTGTATCTGTCTGTCTGTCTGGTGTGGTGTGTGTGTTCAGAAATTAAACCAAATTACTTAAGGGTGCTTAAAAGAGCCATTTGGGATAACTCGCACACATAATGGAAAAAAAAAACCCCATCTGCATCGAGTACCCCACAACACATTTTATTGTTTCTCGTCAATCTTCATACTTTAACTAGATTCACCTGAAATTACCCGTCAATATCCATTGAGTGGGAATGAAATGAAACAAAATCATATATCCTCCGTATTCTTTAGCTTCATCCTATAGTAAACTTTTGCTAATATTTTCAACGAAAGAGCTGTGCTGTCTATATTCCGGAACTATTTCGTCCCTCTGTAAATCGTCTCTTTTACTCCAATGATGTGTTACAAGTTCCACGAGAAGCTATCTTGTTTAAGAATGATCGTATATTCCCTGTTTTCATTGCTTTCTTTTTGCATTTTATCCACTCATATGCTTCTTACTCTTCTGGGACCTCTTCCAGAGTTTTTTGTTTGTTTTTTGTCTTCTGTTTTCTTCTTCGGGTTCTACAACACCATTACTCTTAGAAGACGGATAATGAAATCTACTGGTTTGGGGAGGGAAGGGGACGAAACTGCTGGAACCGAAAAATTGCGGATTCTCCTACTCTTCGCAGAGCTGAAATACGTTTCGAGACCGAAACAATAACTTCTAGAACAATAACTTCTTGGACCTATTGTTGTTGCCGTCGTTGGCGTTGTTGTTGTTGACTACATGTCCCTCAAATCACTCTCTGGAATGCACACACTAAATAGTATAATCCGGCAATCTTTAGATAATATAGTCCGAAATAATCTACAAGGACGAATGGTCGCGACCGGACCAAAAGGACAGTTACAGAACACCACAGAACATATTCACTCGAGGCTTATTAGAAATAAAAGTCAAAGCTTCTCTTAAATTTAAACTTCACTTTCACAAAATAGGGAGAACAAGTTGCAAAATAATACCTCTAGACTACATGGGGAAAATAAAATAGGATGAGATGCTCATGGCTGGAACGCCTTTAATTATATGCGTAGAATGGCGGTTGCAATGACAACCGCCATTAACAGTAATGCCATTGGCGTCTTCTTTCAACCAACAACTGTTACTACTAATACCACTACCCTTACGACAATAAGCATTAGTTGCCTCCTACCTTGCCTACGCCATCTTTATCAGCTGTAACAATAATGGTGATATCTTAATAATACTAACATAATAATATTAACAACAATACTACCAACGCTACAAACACTACATTTCAACAGATTCCACTGCATCAGTCGCAAAAACATAACCCCCATCGCCATCGTCATCGATGTGTGTATTTAAATATTCATGCATATATTTACACACAAGCCAAACAAATCTGTGCGTATATGTGTGTGTGTGTTTGTATATTGACACAGAGAGAAAAAAGAGATAGATAGATAGATAGATATATATATATATATAGAGAGAGAGAGAGAGATTGATATTGTTTATATGTAAATGTGTGAGCATATATATTATATATGCGTCTGTAGAGACATACATACATTTACAGATATAAATACGTACACACACACACACATATATATACATATACATACTTACATATACATACTTATTTATATATTCTTATGGATATTTGTGCATATGCAGTTGTATGTGTATATGTATATATATATGTGCATGTGTGCGTGTGTGTGTATGTCTGGGCAGACATACATACAATACATAAATACACATTTATAAATATATATACATACATTTGTACATATATTTCTGTATATATATATATATATATATATATATATATATAGACACACATATATGCATACATACAGACATACACATATACATACATAAATAATACATATATACATACATACATACACAGATATGTACATACATATCTATACATACTTATGTATATTCTTGCGTATATATCGTTATATGTGATTGTCTCAAGACGTTAATCTTTAGACGTTTCTCATTAACTCTAGATGGATTAGATAATAACTGGACAGAGAAGTACTCACGTAAATCAAATCCCTATCTCGTTATTAACTTTCAAACTTGGTGATTACGTGGTAATATATATATATATATATATATATATATATATATATTATTATATATATATATATATATATATATATATATACATATATATATACCACACACACATAATATATATATATAGAGAGAGAGAGACACATGTGTGTGTATGTCTGTGTGTGTGTGTGTTATAAAATCAATACAATTATTGCAACGAAAGTATTTCTTTTGTGCAGAGAATTTAGCAGTGAGCTCAATAAAATAAAACATCAGATTTATAGCTTTGGTATAATAGCATATCGGGACTACTAAACAAAAAGGCTCTTGAAAATTTAACCTGGTTCATCATCGAAATAATGAATCGCATAATTTGCTTCCTTTCTTATGACTGTTAGAAAACATGATCGTTTTTCTAGCTGATTAAATGTATAGATATGTGATACCTTCATCAGCGAGATTTAGAGAATTTTCGAACACTAGTTTAACTGTTTATAATAAATACATGATAAATCATCGATGATATACAGAAACGGTGGAAATATCAGCAACACAGATGCAGTTGGTTTGTTTTCAAGAAGCTTTTATGAGTTTGATTGGATCACGTAAATTAATTTTAAAAATTAGATTCTTCAAATATTTATCTTCTTTTGCATTTTACTTTGCTTTTAACTGAAATCACTTTTTTCTGATATGTCTTCCTCTTTTTCAGGACGTATTCATCCATTTGTGAGTTTTACTGCATTCTTATCTTCACAAGACTATGTGGCATTAATATTGATTGCGTAGGGGAACGTTTCAACTTGTCGACTTCAGGGATCGTAACCGAAATGGATAATTCAGCTTTTTGAAGAGCTACAGTCGATAATGAGCTCACTGTACACAATGTCCCGGTACACTACATGCCCAGTGGGTTGTTGTATACCTGGGAACTATTTACAATAAACTCCTTATTATAAAACTAGCGGGACTCGTGATATTTCAGAGAATTAATGGTAAACCTATTGGTTTATTTCTGAAAACTTGATCCAAAAAACCTGAAACCTGTGTTGTGTCTGTGTGGAAAGATAGTCATTCATCTGCAACTCATTGAACGTGAAAGAAATTGGAATACAATGATTACTTAATGCACTTGATATATACACTTCATACACTTTATGCGCAATTTTATAGATTTAATACACAGCACTCATAAAATATATATTCACTCTTATTTTTTCCATTTTCCCCATAAGCAAAAAAAAAATATATCCCGTACATATGATACAACCTTTAGTTAAATTGCATATATCTGTCACGTAAATAAGCTTGAATATTTCACGGAATTGCACTTATGTGCATGCGTTAAGTGATAGGTGATATAAAAAAACTTGGTCCAATTTTTTTAAAATACACTATCCAATCACCACCACCGCCGTTATCTTCTTTCTCCCTTCTCTCTCTCCTCTCTCCCTCCCCTTTCTCCCCTCTCTCTCCCTTCTTCCGCTCTCTCTGCCTTTCTTTAACCTCACCATCAGGACCTCTACTAAAATTATATTTTTAACTCTCCTCCACTATATCATCACTACCTTCGCCGAACTTTTTTAACCACATAATAAATATTACGCTCCCCCTACCTCACGTCATAGACGCTTCTCTCTCCCTCTTTTACTCTCTCCGTCTTTTCTTTCTCTCTCTCTCTCTCTCTCTCTCTCTTCCTTTCTCCCTCTTTCTGTCTCACTCTTTGCCTTATCCTCTTTTCCCCTCTCCTTTTTCTCTCTCTTCTCTTTTCCTTCAACTAATCATGTGAAATAGTTACAGTTACATTCCCTCTACCTCATGTAATGGACGCTTCTCTCTCTCTTTTTCTCCCTCTCTCTTTTCTCTCTCCCTCTTTTCTTTTTCCCTCTTTTTCTCTAATCACGTGAAAGCGTTACCGATGGGCTAAGTAACGCCAAGACAATCAGAATGATGTCAAACAAAGTTTCTGGAAACGTTTTGATTTTCCAAAAGAGAGCGTTGGTGTTTCAATCTGTATACCGAAACCACCAGCTGTATCGATTCTTTTAACAGGTAAAAGTTATTTCCAACGTCATTTGGTGTATACATAAATATGTGCGTGTGTGTGTGTGTGTGTGTGTGTGTGTGTGGTGTGTGTGTGTGTGTGTGTGTGTGTGTGTGTGTGTGTGTGTGTCTCCCTCTCCTTCTTACGTCATTAATTCCAGTATTGTAGCTTCTGCTCTTTCCATGAACCGTAATATTTCTATGTGCTTACACGTTCTCATTATGATTAAAATCCAGAAATTTAGAGCTCGTCACTGAGCCAAGGAGGATCTACTTGCATTTTCGGTAATGTCATTAAAAGATTCGAAAGCAAATGGTGAAATATTTATGTTTGTGTTGTACTACTGTTTGCTGTTGTTACTGACTTCGTTAAAATTACCTTTGTTTGTATCACAAACACGTTGCAAATTGTATTTTCTTTTCTAAATGGCATGGAACGATATTCTTATTCTTCAAATTCTTTGCTTTGTTTTGTTTCGTTTTGCTTTGCTTGTGCGTATGTGTGTGTATAAGCGTGTGCGTGCGTGTAAGTGTGTTTGCTTTGCTTTGTGTCATTAAAAACAGACATTCAAGTAAAACTACATCGATTTTAAACATAGCAAAAAAAAAAACATTTCATAAACTACTATTCCAAAAAACATTTCGTAAACTACTATTCCAAAACAATAAAGTCACTTTTTTTTTTTTAAGGCCTGGGAAGAGTTTCCACTTGATCTGCTGCAGAAGTTGATTAGGAGCTTGAAATCACGTGTCTTTGAAGTAATTCAGAAAGGTGGTCGCCAAACACACTAGAATATCATTGGAATATATCATAATTTCCTTGTGTTGCATCATTTTTGCAACATTATTTAACCTGGCATTATAATTTTGAGAACAGGACGTTTCTGGCTTTGTATTTTTTTTAATTATTATCTAATTTATTTTGGGATTTCTATAAATTTGAATATTGCAATGCTTTCTTCTGTTCCATTTCCTATTGAGAGCTGAGTTTCATGAATCTGGATAGTATAGTTCGCTAGGAATAAACAGACACTACTCTGGCTTAATAGTTTCGAAGAGCAGAGTAGTTTTTTTGATATATGTAAACAAACGGAAGAAAAATACAGGGTACGACAATAAAACCTTGCGTATTTAACACAGCCATTGGCGGAGCGCTAGTGAAGTTAGGCACTTGCAAATGGAGTCATTGTGCAGCGGATGATTTATCGGTTTTCTTTTAGCTGCCATCATGCTTTCTACATGCGCAAACCGTGCGGTCACTGTTGAAAAGTTTGTCAACCTATAAAATGTAGAATTTTTTTTTTTCGGTGGTGGGTACTACAATCTGTATGTAAATTAATGTTAACTTCTCTGAAATAGCTCACACAGGAATAATGAAGAAACATTAAATTCCCAAACCGTAATAACCTGCAAATGCACATTCAAAGTATATCGAATTAAGACTTTCGATGATAATAATAATAACAATAATAATATGAAGTCCTTATTGTGACCTGACAAACAATACAGACCCTCGGTAGACACAATATCTTCAATCAACAACATCACGATATTAGATACTGTGCGACGTCTTAAATAATAATAACAGCAACAACAACAACAACAACAACAACAACAACAACAATAATAATAATAATAATAATAATAATAATAATAATAATAATAATAATAATTTGTCTTGGTATAAAAGATGGGCTACAGCAAATATTCTGCTCAATACCACAGATTTGCTTGTCAGTTATTTGACCTTAACCAGTTGAGCATGTCCCTTAGTGGCTGACGATATGTGCATCTCTGATCACGAGCAGAAGTAGTGGGGGAGCATCATAGCCATGTGTTGAGAGGGATTCTTTGGGGTTTGAATAATTCACCTCTGGAAACATGGGTGGTTCTTTCAACATCCTTAAACAACCCTTATTCAGGGACCTTTTGAGCGGGATGGGCTACTCAACCTGAAGAAAATTCTAACTGGGCCCCACCTGCAAGGTCATGTGCTGTTTATTTTGATATGAGATGACCATGTCGCGCTCATATGGTTGTGATGTATGTGCCTGGTGTACCCTTATCAGACGGGTAGTCATGATGGGTATATTGGGCTTCGTATATTTTACCCCAGTGTCACTTTGATGACATGCACTGCTCTCTCACTCAATAATAATAATAATAATAACAATAATATGCCCTGATGGAGTACCAGACAGTGGCTCTCATGGTTTCTGATCTTAATTGACTGGAAGTATTATCATGTCCATTGCTTTGTCTTGGTGTAAAATATGAACTACAACAAATATTCTGCTCAATACTACAGATTTGCATGTCAGTTGTTTGACCATAACCAGTTGAGCATGTCCCCTAGTGGCTGACGATATGTGCATTCTAATCATGAGCTGAAGTAGTAGGGGAGCATCATAGCCATGTGTTAACAGGAATTCTTTGGGGTTTGGATAATTCACCTCTGGAAACATGGGTGCTTTGTTCAACATCATCAAACAATCCTTATTCAGGGACTTTTTGAGCATGATGAGCTATTCGACCTAAAGAAAATTCTAAGTGGGCCCCACCTGCAAGGTCATGCGCTGTTTATCTTGATATGAGATCACCGTGTCGTGCACATATGGTTGTGATGCATGTACCTGGTGTGCCCTTATCAGATGGGTAGTCATGATGGGTATACTCAGCTTCGTATATTTCACCCCTAGTGTCGCTTTGATGGCATTTACTGCTCTCTCACTCAATAATAATAATAATAATAATAATAATAATAATAATAATAATAATAATAATAATAATAATCCTTTCTACTATAGGCACAAGGCCTGGAATTTTAGGAGTTAATTTGTTGACCCCGAAAGGATGAAGGGCAAAGTTAACTTTGGTGGAATTTGAACTCAGAACATAACGACAGACGAAATACCGCTAAGCATTTCGTTCAGCGTGCTAACGATTCTGCCAACTCACCTCCTTAATAATAGTAATAATAAAAATAGAAATAATCATAATAATAATAATAATAATAATAATAATAATAATAATAATAATTCATTAAATTAGCCACGGGTGGGATAACATCACCAAGACACTCAACAATTTATGCAGGAATTTACAACAGTAGAAAGAAATGGAATAAAAAGCAGTCTTGGATTTATCTTTCGTTACTGACTTCGCATATATTATTGTTGTTTGTGTCACGTATGTTACATATTTTCTTCCTAAATGACATAAATCAATGCTTTTATTCTTACCTTATTAGTTTCTGTGCAGTTCATGTGTGTGTTATTGTTTTTCTTTGTATCTCTAGAAGAGGGTCTATTCATCAAATAGGTGACAAGCCACAACCTAGGTTGGAGCAAAGGCCCTTACAGTTCCGACTGCCTTTCATTTCTCGTACTTGGACATGATTCAAAGAGAGAGAGAAGCTGAATTATCCAGTTGTCTTTCAGTAGGGAGGTTCAGTCAGGCTGTGAAGGACCCTGCAGTCTCAATGGAACATTTTTTATCCGCTTACAAACCGTTAGTGTAGTCATCTCCAAGAGTCAAACCCGGTGAGTTTTAGACTCAGAATTTAAAGGAAAGTATATAAATACTGCAAGACATTGTTTCCGACGCTCTATTATTCTAGTCAATGAAGAAATGTTCAACAGTTAGGCCTAAGAAACATTTTACTAACTTTCATGGGATTTTTTTTAGCTTTGGGAAATATTTTTATATGACTTTAACGTACATGGCACAGATTTTTCGTTTCATCTGAGCATATGCAAACTCACCTACATTAACTAACACCCGCTATCCACCGATAGTTTTTCAAAATATGACCACAAATATTAGTCGAATAATTTCTAACTTATATTCAAATATTCAAATAATGATATCTTCAGTATAACTGCCCTTTACAAGAATATCACACTAACAACAAGCGAGCCTAAAGATAAGACATATTACAACCATAATCTTTTGCCAGATGCTAACAGAAAAAGATATCAGAAAATCATTTAGTTCAATTTACTTTTTCTCATTAAACGTCAAATGTAATTTACCAAATAATCCCTGGAGTTTTAGCAATAAAATATTTTCCGATAAACTAGCTCTTAATAGGAACTCC
>NC_043007.1:67897610-67947186 GCF_006345805.1 Octopus sinensis | reverse complement strand
TATATTTACACTGTGAAATTTGATTTAATCCTAAATCTAATTTTTTCCTGTAAGTTTGGGTATACTCCCTAATATTATTATTATTATTATTATTATTATTATTATTATTATTATTATTATTATTATTATATACATATAATGCATTTAATAAGTACGTTTCATATCATTAATGACAGAAAAGAGAATTCATCTATTGCGCAACATCTAAAGTCATTACAAGTTACCCAGTCCTTAATCCAGGGTTCCGTGGTTAGAGCGTTGGGATCACAATCATAAGGTAGTGAGTTCGATTCCAGGACCAAGTTATATGTTGCGTTTTTGAGTAAGACACTTTATGTTTGCTCCAGTTCATTCAGCTACAGAAATGAGTCGCGACGTGACTGATGCCAAACTGTAACGGCTTTTTGCCTTTCCCTTGGATAACATCGTTGTCGTGTAGAGGGGGTCTGGTATGCATGGGTGACGGCTGGTCTTCCATAAACAACCTTGCTTGGACTTGTGCCTCGGGGGTAACTTTCTAGGTGCAATCCAATGGTCATTCATGACCGAAGGGGCTCTTTAACATTTACTTTCGTTATATGATTCTTAACGCAGCTTATAAGTTCTGCATTAAAAAATTATTTCACCTTTATACAGATAGCACAAGTCCTTACTTTTCTTGGGGAATACACATGACAAGATCGACTCCTGTACACTACTGGTAGTCATTTTACCAACGATTTTTGTCTCATCTCGGTACAGCTATAGACTTCATAAATACAAGTTGCTGTAACCGCCATATCAGGTATATTAGCGCTTACATCATTAAGACATATTACACTTGTTAGTATTTTGTAGTCAAATCCTGTCGGGATTCACTTTGTAATCCTCAGAAATTGATAAAATAATTTGTATCATAGTCAGTGTTATATTCTAATTGGATTTGAAAGATTTAGACAAAGAAAATAAATTAATTTTCTATACATGACTATGAGAGAAAGAGCAACTAAAGAATTAAGCTACAAGTCATTTATTTGTGATGATTCCGTTAACAGAAGCCTCCTACTAGTAGGTAAGAAGATGAACATGATGATGATCACAATTATCATATATCCATGATGATGATGACGCTGATGACGACAACGACGACGAAGAAGTGGAGGCAGAGGAGGCAGAGGATGATGATGTTGATGACGACGACGAAGACAACGACGGGTAGAAAATACTTCATTCGTTTGAAAAGCTTATTTTAGGGCGGGAAATGTGACATCAAATAACAACGAGTTTTCAGATGGCATTACTAATGCAAGCGAAGCGATATAAATAAATTGCTTTGACCGGGGACTGAAACCACAATCCCTATCTTCATCTTCTTTTTAATGATTCCCTCAGAGTAGGAATAGTAATGCATGTAGTCCTACAAATTGCGAAAAGAATGGAACAATTGTCTTCAGACCGAGACCCTGTCCAAATGCTTACATCAAAGTGGTTTGGGCATAATCATTGAAAAGATAAAGTGATGGTGTTAAACAGTACTACGATTTAAGTCGGTCACTCACTAATAGAAAAGCTTTGCACTGCCTTTTATACATAAAGCAAGGTCTGATGGGAAAGTATGATAGAAGAAACATCGTGCCTCAGGTTCTACGCAGTAGGATCGAATTTATTATCCACACATATACATCTATGCCTGTAATTCCAGTCTCCTCATTTGCCAGAAACTTACACCCCCGCCTTCTCTCTCTCTCTCTCTCTCTCTCTCTCTCTCTCTCTCTCTCTCTCTCTTTCTCACTCACTTTCCAGTTGCTTAAAACAAAAGAAAGTTAGGAATATGTCACTTCGTCGCTATTTTATACGAGTTGTTACCTTCAACTCATTATCTTGAATGAATTATATACATACATACATACATACTTACTTACATATATACAAACATACAACACATCTTACTTAATCAGACAATATATGCATACATGCGTACATAACAACATATACATATATATATATATATATATATCATATATATATATATAATATAATATATATATATTTATTTTATATACACATATATATGCATGCATGTACGTGTGTGTATAATATACATATAGGCATATATATATATATATTTATATATTACATATATAGGTGTGTGTATGCATGTTGTGTATGTATATATATATATATATATGTATATATATATATATATATATGTGTGTGTGTGTGTGGTATGTATGTATGTATGTATGTATGTATGTATGTATGTATGTATGTATGTATGTATGTATGTATGTATGTGTGTGTTTATGTTTTGTTTGAAGATGAGCAGCTTATGTTGTTATTCGTGTATTACACACATATAAATTATTTTCTCGCCCAAATATATAATTACAATTATATATCACCAATATGTGTGCGTATATGTTTTATGTATAATGTATGTTATATGCATGTATGTATGTGAGTAAGCATGTATGTGTGTAAGTCATACATACATATATAGCAAATTAATGCCTTGGAGCTTGTTTACTGAAAATAGAAGACTTCCTTTAAGCTTATTCTGTGTAAAGCCAGACGAGGATCAATAAATAAATGAATGAATAAAAGAAAAACAAACGGAAATCAAATTTATTAATAATTCCTTCATATCTAGGAATGATAAAGTTAGTATTCCATTGACAACTGTTATTCTTTTCCCGTTCTTTCTTTCTACCTTTCGTTCTTTCGTTAGTTAGTGCATTGTTTGGCGCCGTTAATGTTGCTGCTGTTGTTTAGCCCTGGGTCGGTCTGTATAAGGCAGCCCCATTATGAAAAATGCGGCATGATTTCTTCATCCTATATTTGCGGACATATTTTACCTGGAATCGCGTTGTCTGATTTCTGTTTACTTTGTTGATGAGATCGTGAAAAGATAGATAGATAGATAGATATATAGATAGATAGATAGATAGATAGATAGATAGATAGATAGATAGAAGAAGAAGAAGAAGAAGAAGGAGGAGAGAGAGGAGGAGGAGGAGGAGGATAGAAGAAGAGAAGAAGAAGAAGAAGAAGTGATGATGATGAAGAAAAGAAGAAGAAGAAGAAGAAGAAGAAGAAGAAGAAGAGAAGAAGAAGTTTTTTCTTTATTAACTACTAAAGATGGAGGCGCGTGGCTTAGTGGTTAGGGTGTCAGCATCGTGATCGTAAGATTGTGGTTTCGATTCCTGAACCGGGCGATGCGTTGTGTTCTTGAGCAAAACACTTCATTTCACGTTGCTCCAGTCCACTCAGTTTATATGGTGTCTGTTTTAAAATTGTTGAAGTTCCAGCAGTAATTACACAGGATTCAACTTTTACTTCGTTCTTTAATTGCTATGTTATTTTATTTATTTTACACCGTTTCAGTCGTTCTATTTATATTAAATAGTTCCTGTTGAGCCCTTCCTTCTCCATTTTGAAGTTGATCTTTAATAATTACTTTCTAAACTCACTTCCTTAACACCTGAACCAAGTATTTAATTTCGAAAATATTTAACAAATTATAAAAATGATTAAAAGTTTACTTCACTATCAAAAGTATGACATGATAATGAATATAGAGTGTAGATTGAAAACCAGAAACGGTAAAATACGAAGCAGAGTTTCTGTACACGTGAAACAGAAAAGAATAAAAACTCAACCGATCGACTAAACCTAAAGCCATGCTGAAGAGAAATCGTATAAACCGAGTGCCGTGCAAACCGAGGGATATCTGTCTGTACATATTTTAAAGGCTTTACTGCATTATAGATAGCCAACCAGTTCAGCACATAAAGAAGTATTTACTAGAAAGATTTAAACTATACATGTGTCCTGCTCGCTGGATGCTGCTACATAATATGGTAGTAAGAGAAGAGGAGGGGTGGGGGCTTAAAGCAGTGGTTCTCAACCTGGGTCCAAATAAGATTTATGCAACAAAATGGTAAATTTGGGATCGCCTATAGTATTGTAAGGGCTTTTGAAAAAATTTGCTATGGATATATATATATTAGTAATATTGCAAGAAACAGCTCGGTTTCTTTCTCTAACATTTCACAGTTCAACACACACAAGTTGAACAATAATAATCAAAGGAGCTCATAGATAAAGAATGGTTGAGAACCCCTTGCTTAAAGAGAGAGAATCGCTTCTAATTTTTGGGGGATTTTTCTCGTTTTATGTTGAGAAATTCTTATCGAAGAGTGAAAAGTGGAAAAAGGAAAACGTATTTAAAATATATTTTTCATTTTAATTCACAGTGTTGAAGTTGAATAATAAAATTGGGGTCATATGATCACTAGCATAGCTAGAAGAGGGCGGAGAGAGTGACTGACCCCAGGCGGCACTTTTATGGGGCGGTATCACTTTTGGGTCTGCTGTAGGCAATATATACTTTCTGTGAGGTTCCAGGGACTGCAGACTAAAGGGCCGCCCCGGGAGGCATACACTTTAGCCACGCTAGTGTATATGATATATTTACGAATTTTCCGCAAATCAACCAACACAGAATCCGCACGTAGTGGTCTTTCTTTAAGTTCGTTAATGTTCCCCATGTCATCTGAATTTCCCGCATATAACTTTACAGCAAAAATTAAATGTTCTGAACTTTAAATGTGATTTTCCATTGCCAAACTTATTGATCATCGTGTTGGATGGTGCTTAAAATATTCTTAATATTGTAGCATGATCAGTTATATAAGAATAGATCTATGCACTGCGCTTAGATTATTTTGATCAATTCTTACGTAATCAACAACTATTTTTTATTACTGGTATCTATACTATTTTAATAACATTTATTCTCTTACTGACTTCCATGGGATCCATTTCTTCCTCTTCTTCTACTACTACTACTACTACTACTACTACTACTAATAATAATAATAATAATAATAATAATAATAATAATAATAATAATAATAATAATAATAATAATAATAATACTGCCATTGTTATTTCATGCCTTGTTAGCACAAGATTATTTGTGGCTGGTATATAGTTTAAATTTTATCGAGTTTCGCAAAAGCTGAATTACTGTTATTACTCGAAGTAGTGGTGGTTTTCATTTATCCTTTCTTTTGTATCATATTTATAGAAAAATATGACATTTTGAAAATGTTTTCTTTACTATTTGGTTTTTCAATACAAAATGTCGACCAGACGCTCGCCTCAACGAACAAAAACACTTCCTCAGACAACACGCAAAACCTGAACAATATTATAAATGAAAATACAAATGTATTTAAAAGAATGATGCATCTCGTATCTATGATATAATAATAGCAAGACACAATTTTCCACAAATACAAACTGTATTACAAGAAACTTTCTTTATTCCAGTATTTTTTATTTCTCCGTATTAACAGATGTATGATTCAATCCCACATTACGTAAAGCTTTGTGGGTGTAGGTCATGTTGACTACATCAGATGTTCGAGGACGATGTTCTGCCTTCGAACATATGACGAGGTGAATGTGTCCTAACAACATTTAAGTAATGTGGAGCTGAATTAAACTGATAAATATATATATAATATATATGTGTGTGTGTGTGTGTGTGGTGTGTGTGTGTGTGTGTGTGTATGTATATATATATATATCTATATATATACATATATATATGAGACCAAAGTGTACGTACGCCGCTATATATATATATACAAAATGGGACAACAAACAACATCCAGATAGACGATACAAGAAAACAAGGACGGGTCATTCGAAGTTTTCTTTCCTCAGTCAAGCACCAGATTATCATTGCAATTTCGGCTGATTATACTTGAGATTGCTCCAGTCTGGCCAGCCCCAAGGAAAAACTAAGCTAAGAGCAGTAGATTCTTTGGAAGAAAGCAGCGAATGTATACAAAAACAGGGACGAAAAAAACGGACAATGTTATACAAATACAATAAAATTAATAATAATAACAGGACATAACAACAGGTGTCTTTCGACAAAGGACGAATTGGATTCAGCTGGCGTCTGTGGAAATGAAGCCTTACGGCAGAGATACAAGATTTCACAAACACATTCTTACCTGTGTTTGTGAAATCTTGTATCTCTGCCGTAAGGTTTCATTTCCACACACAGTGGTCCTTCAGATTTTCTAAGCCCTTTAAAGAACTTTAAAAGAAAGTCGGGCCACCAACGAGGCCTTTCACTATACCCTTAAACCCAGGAACTTTTCATCACCTCCTCGTATGTATGTATATATATATATATATATATATATATATATATATATATATATATATATATATATCCACACATACTTATCACATTCAATACATATATCACGTATATATATAATAAATTCATACAGATGCACATATATACACAGATATGCACCTATATATATATAATATTATATATATATAGATATATATATATATATTAAATATAAATCGATACATATATCTTTATATTTTCTCCCACACCACTCATGTGCATATAAGCATAGGCGCACGCACATGATAGATATACGCGTACATTAATTTATGTACACCATTCACACACATACACACACTTTCGTGTGCGCACATATATGCACGCCTACACATACACGTGTATATATATACGCAACATGTGTCTATAAGCCGCTACTAAATTCAAACCACTACGAACTGAGGAAATGACCTTGAAGTCAACGTGTTTAAACTAACGAAGACAACACTCGTATATCACCTGAGGAAACACAACTGGATCTCATTATGAAAATAAACAGTTGCAAAATAAAATACCTGTATTTTAGGAGAACTGCGTTGTTTGTCGAACAATTATACCGAAGAATAAATAAATGTCAAACTGTACTACTCCAATTTCTTCAATTATATTCGTGGCTGCGAGGTAAGAAGCTGGCTTCCCAAGCACATGGTTCTAGGTTCAGTCCCACTGCATGGCACCTTGGGCAAGTGTCTTCTACTATAGCCTCGTGTCGAGCAAAGTCTTTAGTGGATTTGGTAGATGGAAACTGAAAGGAGCCCGTCGTGTATATTTGTGTGTGTGTGTGTGTTTGTGTGTGTGTATGTGTGTCTTTGTGGCTGCACTTGTTCTCCCACAATCGCTTGACAACCGATGCTGGTGTGTTTATGTCCCCGAAATTTAGCGGTTGCGCAAAAGCGACCGATAAAATAAGTACAAGGCTTACAAACAAGTAAGTCTTGGAGTCGATTTTTTCGACTAAAGGCGGTGCTCCAGCATGGCCGCAGTTATATGGCTGAAACGTGTAAAAGAGTAAAAGAGAGAAGTAAAAGAGAGATATATATAGTCAACAAATGAGATCCAGAGATTCTCAGTATTGAAAGCATTTAGTAGCGCTTAAATGATTCGAACTCAGACTCCGATGTCTTTACGAAGGACCAATTCCGCGAGGTAAAGAGTAGGTATGTGGCTATAAGAGGAATCAAGTTGAACCGATATGAAGGCGATTATGCGGATAAACAAATTAAATATAATATCTTGAGTATGATATACAATGTGTGTGTGTGTATGTGTGTATGTGTGTATGTTTGTTTGTGTGTGTGTGTGTGTGTGTGTGCGTGCGTGTATGTGTGTGTGTGTGTGTGTGTGTGTGTGTGTGTGTGTGTGTGTGTGTGTGTGTGTGTGTGTGTGCACAAACAGAAAGAATGCAAAGACTGAATTTTTCAGACGATGAATATTTAAGTATAAATACATACTTAAAGGGATTTATGATATATTACTTCTTCAACTCTCATTTTCTCTGTCGTTTTGTGTTCTGTGTAAGTTTTATATATTAATATATAAATATCTACATATTTGTACATAAATATTCATCGCCTGAAAATCTCAGTTTTTGCTTTCTTTCTGTTTGTATATATACATATGTACATATTTTGTATATTACATCCAAGCTTCTATATTTAATATGTTTATCCGCATAATTGTCTGTGCGTGTGTGTGTATGTACATATATATATAGTCAAAATAAGCAACAGGATATCAAGAGGTGATGCAGTACGTCGTTTCAAGTGACTCCATTTAATTGAACACTGCAATCATTACATTAATTTAAATGCAGGGCTATCCTCAGCTGCATAAATAAATAGAATTTTTGATCAGTTGGACACATGTAATCTTCCCTTTCTAAAGTTGAAAATTGGTATATATACACATTTTATCTATTCTGGTTATAATATCATTTTTAGTCATCTTAAATTTTATCTTTATACAACATAACAATATTATTTATATACAATCATGATAATTTCCTCTGTATTAACATCATAGGTTTTATTAGCGTTTTGCCCCTTTAACTGGTAATTAACATCATGATGTGGGGTCTTCTCCTACCCAGCCTCCTTTATAGATAGTTACTGATACAAATCCTAAAATGTATGCTCATACCCAACTATAAATTGTCAACTCACTCCTGCCCTTCATTCTAAACAGGCACTGTCCTCTAGCCTTAGATTTGGTAGCTGAACTACAAACCTTTATTGTAAAGGATTGTAGTTCAGCTACCAAATCTAAGGCTATCTAATGTATATTTCGGAATATTTTCCCATTGTGCACCTTTTTGAGTGTTTATACCCCGAAAACCTCTAATACCTCCACAACTTCCGATTTACGGGAAACTTGTTTTATTCCGTTCATATCAATATTTCAGAGTAAACTCAATTTATAGTATTTTCCCATTAAGCGCCAGTTTGGCTGGGTAACGTTGGAAGCAAGCAAGATTCAAGCTGACTTTTAATGTATTATAGATAATATATATATACATATGTACACACACACACACACTCACACACACACATACATACACACACATGCGTGTGTATATATATATATATAATTGTTAAACAGGACGTCGAACATTAAGGCAAGGCAAAATCTCAAGTCGTATACAATATTACTACAGGAAGAGATTCAAAATCTTAAACCTATTTCTGGGATATCTTGGAGTACGAGATATTCCGTCATCCAGAGACAAATTGGGGGGAAAATACGGAAAATGGGAATGGTATATATCAATAAGTTGATAACATAGAGGAAGAGAGTAAAAGAATATGGAGAGGGAAAGAGAAAAGAAAAAAGAGGCATAAAAGTTCATAGTTCAACTTTCCGAAGTTATAGAAACCAAAGCATGAGTTCTTAGGTGCAATCCTACGTATATCCATGAATGTAAGTCTTTAGGAGCAATCCTGAGTATATCCATGTAGGTTAAAGTCCTTATATAGTAGACATCCCAAGAAAAAGACGCGAACATATCAACGTTCAATAACAGAATGGTAGCAGAGGTGACTGGTAATTGGTAAAAGTAGAGAAAAGAAAAGAAATAGAAAGCTAGTGGATAGAGCTAGGTAGGTGGGGATGTGAAGGATTAAGAGCTACACAAATCTTATAGGACAGCACCACAGTTAGCGCTGGACTCCATCAATACCAACCAATGTAAACTTGTAAATATACTCACTGGGCCCTACAACCCAAGAACATCACACTTTAGTCTTAAGGACCATAAACCAGACTTCTTAACCAAACCCTCTATTAGACGAGGTTTTCTAGTCCAATGTTTTTTAAAAGTAAGAAAGGACAACTCCAATAACAGGATTCGGAGGCTCCCGTTTCAACAGCACACCGCAATTGGCGGAGAGGGTTACCTTTGTCGCAGAAGCTGAGCAGAAAGTTGAGAGGCCCATCTCCTAGCTGTGTCAGGCATTGATAGTGAAGGACAGTTGAAGGGAGAGTATATATAATTCTGATTTAGAATTTAATATGCCACTTCAATTTTGTTTTATTGTCTAATTTGTTTATTGTTTCGGCAATTTCTCTTTATTTCTCGTATTAACGTGTTTTTCGGGTTTTTTCTTCTTTTTTTCATATATTATCGTTCCCGTAAGCATATATATAGCATGAGATAAGGCGGCGAGCTGGCAGAAACGTTAGCACGCCGGGCGAAATGCGTAGCCGTATTTCGTCTGCCGTTACGTTCTGAGTTCAAATTCCGCCGAGGTCGACTTTGCCTTTCATCCTTTCGGGGTCGATAAATTAAGTACCAGTTACGCACTGGGGTCGATGTAATCGACTTAATCCGTTAGTCTGTCCTTGTTTATCCCCTCTGTGTTTAGCCCTTGTGGGTAGTAAAGAAATATATATATAGCATGAGATTACAAAGTCCCATTTTTGGCTTAATGTTTAGCATTTTCGCAATTTTTATTACTATTTCTTCTTTTCCCTAAAAATTGCATCTGGTTTCAGTGTCTATTGGCTTCCTTGAAGAAGAAAAAAACAGCTTATCTTTTTGTTCGTGTTTCGCAAGTCTTTCTGTTGGTTCTCAATTATTTTCAATTATTCTTTCCTAGACGTTTTTGTAGTTCTTCAGTGGTTACTTTAATTTTCTAATTGTTTTAGTCCACTAATCCCCAATATTCGTGATATAAACATAATCTTTCTGTATCAAATTTTGGGTGGAATATTATTCTAAAACGATAAATGCGATTTGTTTTTTTTTGTTTTGTTTTTTACTGTTGTCTAGATAATTCATCCACTGTCCAGTTGCTAATGGTTTCTGATTTAGTCACAAGGCAAAGCAATTTAATAATTAAATCGCTCCATCACTTGGCAGTTACTCTTGTCAACCCCAAAACGATGGATGGGATTTGAACTCGGAATGGAAAGAATCGGAACAAATACCACAAAGCATTTTTTCCAACATTCTAACTATTCGATCAACTCACCGTCCAGTTGATGATATCATTGTTATAACAGTATTGAAATAGCTAGAACATTGATATCTATTACATTCCTTTTGTTTTGCATAAGGTATCGTTTAAATATGTTTTATAATATCGCCCAACAAGGAGGCGAGTTGGCAGTATCGTTAGCACGAGGAGCCAAATGCTTAGTAGCATTTCATTCGCTTTCACGTTCTAAGTTCAAATTCTGTCGAGGTCGAATTTTCCTTTCATTGTTTTAGGATCAATAAAATAAGTACGAGTTGATCACTGGGGTCGATTTAATCGATTCAGCCCCCGATCCTCCTGGTTTTGTGCCAAAAATTGAAATCAGTATAACACATCATAATATTTTCTTTCGTTTTTCTGCTATGCACTCTATCTGGTTCATTAATTCCTAGTAATTTGCACATGTTTGGTACAGTTTTCTTATCACTATTTTTTAAAATGATATGAGTGTTCCTTACCATGATATCTATTTAGTCATCCCATAAATAATGCGATTTTTTTATACTTCTTTTATTTTTCAAAATTAAGATAAAATCCTTTTTTAATCCAACATATACTCTCTTTCAATTTCTACAATGTTCTTCCATCTATCTAGTATACTTGCAAGGCCCACCTTCCAAAATTCACTTGTCCGTGACCAAAAATACTCCACCAATACTATTCTGACCTCGTCTACAGAATTCATATTCTTTTCCGTCCAAATGATTTTGAAGACTGCGGAATAAATGACAATTATATGAGGCAATATCCGGCGAATATGGTGGGTGGGACATCGTTTCCCATTTAAACTGCCTCATCCTCGCTGTATGTGGCCGAGCATTATCCTGATTGAAGAACATACATGCTTATGCACACATACATATATACATACATACATATATGTATGCGCACGCACACTGACGCACACGCATGCGCACAAAGAAATGCAGTTCCGATAGCGGACAGAGTCAACGATTATTGAAAATGTTGCACTAAAAGAGAATGACTCCCCAGACACAACAAAATATGCTTCAACACACGAATTCACATAAAGAATCTTACAAACCAAATACAATATATATATATATATATATATATATATATATATGTGGTGTGTGTGTGTGTGTATGTGTGTGTGTATGTATGTATGTATGTATGTATGTATATGTATATTTGTATTGAAAGGGGCTTCTTTTAGTTTCCGTCTCCCAAATCTACTCGGCTCGGAACTTTAGTAGAAGACACTTACCCTAGGTGGAAAGCAGTGGAACTGAACTCAGAGCCATGTAGTTGGGAAGCAAACTTCTTACCACACAGCCATGCCTGTGCCTGTTCATAAACAATTTGGTTAGTATTTTACATGTACTTCTTAAACATTTTAACCAGAAGTTTAGACTGTTATCATTTTCTGATAGCTTCTAATTGTATCGGATTTGATGCAAGCATTCTCTTGTGATTGGACTTTCTTGTGAGTGGACTTTCACTAGCATTTTTAACAAGATTTTGAGGGAGACTAAATCAGTCTGTGTCAACATGACATAGGTTATTTTCATGAATTGGCCGATCGTCAACCACTACCAATAGCTGAGAGAGCAATAAATTGTCAAACATAAATCAATGTAATACTCGTATTATTGAGTGCTTGTACATAAGAACAACGCTTTTACATACTTAAGCTTACAAGCGAATATACATATTTATATGAGTATGTGGAATGTGTGTTTATTTAGCATTGTACTACATATTTGAATATGTGCGTGGTATAATATATATATATATATATATAATATATATATATATATATATATATATATTATATATATATATATATTAATTATATATATATAGAGAGGAGAGAGAGAGAAGAAAGAGAGATAGATAGATAGATAGATAGATAGATAGATAGATAGATAGATAGATAGATAGATAGATAGATAGATTAATGATGATGATGATGATGATGTATCTGATTTAAAACAAGACACCTGATGAGATGCAGCCTGCACTGATGGATGCAACACAACTAGCTGTGCAATACCTCACTTGTAAAGGACGGGTACAGGACGGATCGAAACTATCATTGTCTTGAATAAAAAATTTTGCAAACTAAATTTTCTGTTTCCTCATTCATTATATAAATATATGTATATATATATATATATATATATTATATATATATATATATATTATATATATATATATTATATATACATTTATATAGTTACTTTACCTGTTCAAAAAGCCGAAGAGTCGAGAGGGCCTCTATGTCTCAAGCCCAAAACACAGACACCTAAAACGATTAGAGAAAGCATGATACATGTTACCAAGACATATTCGTTCACGGGCGACGCTTGAATTATTCGATGTATCCAAATTCTACCTATCTCGAAATTTCTTAATTACTTGCATACTCATTTAATAATTTTAGTTTTATAATGATTAATTTTCATGAACACAATAATTCTATCCTCATTAACTTGTTAACCTATTTGTGTCAAAATTATATATCCTATTATTTTCATCGACATAATTATTTTGTTTTAATTAATACTATGTCAGTATTTTGTTTATAAACTTTTTTGATCACAACCTCTTTAATATCAGGGTTATTTTTTTTGCATTGGCCTTAGTGCAGTTCTCAAGCCCAAAATCTATACTGATGCTATATAACCTGGAAAGTATTTTTTAGCAAATTTTATAACTTAACATATTGTTTGATGAATTTCACACAGAACTAGAAACTGCCCTTAATGTTCCCAATCTTGTAGCCACTCGCTATACGGTTTAGTGTTGCACCTAATGGATAACAAGCAGACACCACAAAGGAAGCGAAGACAAGCCTCTATGGAATGTTTCCGTTTTTTCTTGGATTCTTCGGAACATTTTTTTGTATCATCCTGGTTATAATATCAAAGGATTTGGTAAGAGATGGGCCGTGTAGATATCTGGAGATCTTGTCTAGTGAACAGACTCAGTATAATAGAATAAAGAACTCTCTGGAAGAGTTCTATGGACTAGAATAATCTTTAAAAAAGTGAATTCAACTGGGAATGGAAGACGGTTAGATACTAGTTATATGCTTGGGTCTATCGTGTGAGAGGAGCACAAACTGTAGCATGTAAGAGTGACTTATACAGCAGTTGTGTTTGCAGTAAAAAAGCCTTTAATTGTAAAGTATCTCTGTAGATATATGCATACCTGTATTTGCATCTTGCCGAACCGCTAAGTTACGGGTACGTAAATACACTAACAACGGTTGTCAAACAATAGTGAGGGAAAAACACAGACACACACCCACACGCACACATACACACACATATGTATATGTAAATATATATATATTTACATTATATGTATATATATATGTATATGTATATGTGTATATATGATATATATATATATATATATATATATAATATATATATATTATATATATATATACGACGGGCGTCCTTCAGTTTCTCTCTTCCAAATCCATTCGCAAGGCTTTGGTCGGGCTTAGGCTATAGTAGAAGACACTTACCCAAGATACCATGCAGTGGGATTGAACTCAAAACCATATGGTTCGGAAGCAAACTTCTTAACACACAGCCATGCCTGTGCCGGTTTTTTGTTTTGTTTTTCGTTTGCTTGTTTTTTTTCTGGGGGGGGGGGTCTCTTTTTACAAAAACAGCAAATATTCTTGACAAGAGGAGAGTCAAAATCAAATAGCATTTTTTTTTATACGATGCGGAAGCGGTAACCGATTTCTTTGGTACTCTAGCGTACTGTCTGTCGTATTCAGAGTTTTCTTCTCCTGTTTTAACACATCCAAATGAATTTTAAAGGTAGCATTGTAAAGAAAACTAGTCATCTACTGCCTGAAGCCAACAGAACGGAACGGAAACGAACAGAGAAAGAAAATAAATAAATAAATAAATAAATAAATAAAAGTATCATTCAGTCAGACAGGAGACAAAATCTGTTTGGAAAACACGGCTTCCTGAAAGCTTAGCACAAAGAAGGACCGATTCCTGACTGGGAGTTGAAATGAAAAAGTAGAGAATTATCAATTCTGGTTGAAATACTCAAGAAAATACCTTCAACAAATTGCCTTTCTCGTTTAACCAATTCACATTTACTAAACGTGTATTAGATGTACTTTTATTTGTCGCTGAATTACAAAACCAATTGTAATACTATTAATAATAAAGATGATGATTATGATAACGATGACGGTGGTAGTAGTGATGGAGATGGAGATGATGATGATAATTATTATTATCATTATTGATTTGTCTCAGGTTCAGTCTTATTCTTGGTGGGATTTTTATGGCTAATGGTTTACTACCTTCGGTATCCACAAACTTTCAATAATCTTTCAAGTGCTTAAAACCCTCCTGATAATCTTTCCTGACCCTAAGAGACAAGCTTTCTATAGAAGATCTGTAGGACATTCTATTCCAATCTCCCTCAACTATTTGTCTATATCTTTGCTTAGAGTTTCCAGTGCACCAATTATTATAGGTACAACCATAACATTTTTCATCATTATTTCATTATTATACGGTTTTCATTATTATTTCTTTCTTTATTGTCCACGGGGGGCTAAACATAGAGGGGACAAACAAGGACAGACAAGGGGATTAAGTCGATTATATCGACCCCAGGGATTTACTGGTACTTATTTAATCGACCCCGAAAGGATGAAAGGCAAAGTCGACCTAGGCGGAATTTGAACTCATTATTATTATTATTATTATTATTATTATTATTACCATCATCATCATCAGCATCAGCATCAGCATCATCATCATCATCATCATCATCATCATCATCATCATCATCATCATTATTATTATTATATTATTATTATTATTATTATTATTATTATTATTATTATCATCATTATTATCATCATCATCATCATCATTATTGGGTGAAACTCCCAACTGTCTGAAAGGTATCGACTTCATTTCCCTGATTTTCCAGTGTGGACAAGGGCAATCACACTGGGTCATCCGGATCGTATTTAGATAGAGTATTTGTTAGGTCAGCAGATAGGGATAGCGTAGTTATTCCAAACATGAACAAATTATAGTTATTCCAAACATGAACAAAGAGAAAACACAAAAACACGAGGACGTGGAACAAGTATAGTGTTATTGGACGCTCAGGAAAGGAAAGAAAGAAGATTTAACGTTTCGAGCGGAGCTCTTCGTCAGAAACATAGAAAAAGGAAAGGTTCAAGGATACACACGCGGTCACACACATAGAAAAAGGAAAGGTTCAACGATACACACGCGGTCACACACACGCACACACACACACACACGCACACACACACGCACACACACACGCACACACACACGCACACACACACACACACACACACACACACACACACACACACATATATATACGGAAAATGTTTACTAACAAACCGAATCTTCCAAGTAACTGTCAATCTTTTCCTTGTAAAATCTTAATAGATGTGTATTCAACTAAAAAGTATGAAGTCTTTTTCACTGTAATGTTAAATTGTTGCTATATATAACTTCACATAGAAAGAAACATTATACACATATGTATATATATATATATATATACTCGTATAGATAGATAGATAGATAGATAGATAGATAGATAGATAGATAGATAGATAGATAGATAGATAGATAGATAGATAGAGAGAGAGAGAGAGAGATAGAGAGATAGACAGACAGACATTGAATTATAGAAGAGATTTTGAGTGGCAGATATTGTTGTATAAGGGCCTTTGTGTATATCGTAGTGAGTTACAATCCAATACACGTATCAATAAAAACACCCTTCTGCATTCAGTAAGTTTTGTAATATTTGATCAGTACAATATTTTTACATAAATTAGCTACGACCAGGGACTCTGACTTGGCTGTCAACATCAGTATCAATATATGCATATTCATCGACTGTGTCTTCTTGTATGGGTAAAAGTGAAGCAAATGGTCGATGTTGCAGTTATTTTCTTGTTTTAGTCCCAGCGTTTTTGTTGCTAACGTTGCCGTTTCAGTCGTTGTTGCTAATGTTGTTTTGGCCGGGCCTTTATTGTTGCTAACGATGCTGTTTTAGTCGTCTTGTGGCTGCAAATGTTGGTGTTGTTTTCGTCCCAAATTTGCTGCTAATTTTGTCGTTTTAGTCCAAGCGTTGCCGTTGCTAATATTGTCGTTGTTGGTTGTTGTTGTTGTTGTTGCTTTACTGCAATGTGAGAAAGCGTTCCATTTGTGGCCACCCTTTCTTTCAGACAGTGCATTTTTAAGACTACGTTATTTCATACGTCCCTCCTTTTTGAGGCGGTGGAGTGCTATTTCAAGCAAGTCAAACTACCAAGTAATCATACGACAAATGAAAAGTTGGACAAGTACGTTTTATTGTGAATAGTCACCTAAATATATATTTCTTTTAGATATATTAACTCTGATACATACGGAAGCCGTACATATGTGTATTATTTGTCTAGTTTTAAATAGTCAAAAAGCCATTATTGATAGATTTATTTTTTTGTTCTCCGTTTATTCGTACATTTACTGCCTATATTATTAAACAATTGACGTCTATTAATCATATTCATTTAATTTAAAAATAGATATACAATGCCTGGATAGATTTTACTTCAGACCAGCTTCATTATAGCTACATTCACTTCTTGCATTGCATATGCCAAACTTTAAAATATTATTCATGATGTGGTAACTAAACCAAAATTTCTTCAGAGTAGGTTTAGCTTCACCATTTAACAAATCAATTATTTAAAATTGTGTTTCAAAAAGTAATTTTACCTTTTACTTGTCTCAGTCATTAGACTGTGTCCATGCTGGAGCAATATCTTGGAGAATTTTTAGTCGAATGAATCGACCACAGTACTTTATTTTTTTTAGCCTGGTACTTATAATATCGGTTACTTTTGCCGAACCGCTAAGTTACGTTGATATAAACACACTGATTGTCACGTTGTAGCGGGGGGGGGGCCAACAGACAGACACATACATACATACATATAGATAGATAGAGAGAGAGAGAGATAGATAGATAGATAGATAGATAGATAGATAGATAGATAGATAGATAGATAGATAGATAGATAGATAGATAGATATAGACATATGACGGTATATATATATGTGTGTGTGTGTGTGTGGTGTGTGTGTGTGTGTGTGGTGTGTGTGTGTGTGTGTATGACGGGATTCTTTCAGCTTCCATCTACCAAATCCACTCCCAAGATCTGTCCAAGGTGTCACGCATTGAGATTGAATCCGGAACCATGTAGTTTGGAAGCACGCTTTTTATCACACAGCCACGCATGCGCCTATATGTTTTGAAAATCAGGTTGGTCGTGTCTGAAAGCAGTAAAATTCTTTGGGCATTATTTGCCATGCCATACAAGTTAGATGGAGAACCTGAAGCATGGTTCACCAGAAGCAATGATATATTTTCAAGCCTAGCAACTGAAACACGAGAGAAAACCTATCTTGAACATTGTTCTGTTGGTCTACCTCTTTATATATATATATATACACATAGTCGTATACATACATACATACATACATACATACATACATGCATACATACATACACAGACAGACAGACAGACTGACATTGAATTATAGAAGAGATTTTGAGTGGTAGGTATAGTTGTATAAGGGCCTTTTATACATATGTTCATCCTTTTATTCTTTTACACCTTTACTTGTTTCAGTCATTTGACTGTGGCTATGCTGGAGCATCACCTTAAAGGGTTTTAGTCGAAGAAATCGACCCCAGGACTTATTCTTTGTAGTACTTATTCTATCGGACCCTTTGCCTAACCTCTAGGTCACGGGGACATACACGGGGACATACACGAGGACATAAACGCACAAGCATCGGTTGTCAAGTGATGTTGGGATCAAACGCAGACACACACAAATATACGTAAATATATATATATATATATATATATATATATATATATATATATATATTATATATATATATATAATATATATATTATACGACAGGCTTCTTTCAGTTTCCGTCTACCAAATCCACTCACAAGGCTTTGATCGGCCCGAAGCTATAGTAAAAGACAGGGTGCCACGCAGTAGGACTAAACCCAGAACCATGTGTTTGGGAATCAAGCGTCTTACCACACAGCGACGCCTGTGCCTGAGGACGCATGGCCAAGTGGTTAGGATGTTACACTCACGATCTCAAGATTGTAGTTTCAATTCCTGGACCGGGCAGTGCGTTACGTTCTTGAGCAAAACACTTCATCTCACGTTGCTCTGCGATCACTTCGACACCTAATGTGTGGTTAACCGTGAACATTTTCAAGTAATGTAGATTTGATGGGGAGAGAGAGAGTGCGCTAATGCGCGACACATATATTTGATCACTATAAAGAAATCTTTTGTGCAGATCGTTCGGCAAAAGCTGAACACCCATACGTCGTCTTCGACGGAAAAGTCCATCATACACACACACACACACACACAAACATGCATACATACATACATGCATACATACATACATACATACATACATACATACATACATACATACATACATAGGCACAGAAGTGGCTGTGTGGTAAGTAGCTTGCTTACGAACCTCATGGTTCCGGGTTCAGTCCCACTGTGTGGCACCTTGGGCAAGTGTCTTCTACTATAGCCTCGGGCCGACCAAAGCCTTGAGAGTGGATTTGGTGGACGGAAACTGAAAGAAGCCCGTCGTATATATATATATATATTTGTGTGTGTCTGTGTTTGGCCCCCTCCCCCAATATCGCTTGACAACCGATGCTGGTGTGTTTACGTCCTCGTAACTTAGTGGTTCGGCAAAAGAGACCGATAGAATAAGTGCTAGGCTTACAAAAAATAAGTCCCGGGGTCGATTTGCTCGACTTAACATGGTGCTCCAGCATGGGCACAGTCAAACGACTGAAACAAGTAAAATAGTAAAAGAGTATACACGTACTCACTCTTGCACATTTATTTGAACATATAAACATACGTATGTGTGTGTGTGTATGAATGAATTAATGAATGAATGCATGTGCTAACGTGAATGCGCGAGTGTTTGTGAGCGTCTGTGTGCTTGTGTGTATGTGTATGTGTGAATGTGACTGTACCTGAATGTTATTTTTTTAAAATTTTATTATCATTTCAAACAGGCAACATACAAGCTATAAAATTAACTGTTAAATGTGGAAGCACTCCGTCGGTTACGACGAAGAGGGTTCCGGTTGATCCGACCAACGGAACAGCCTGCTCGTGAAATTAAAGTGTAAGTGGTTGAGCACTCCACAGACACGTGTACCCTTAACGTAGTTCTCGGGGATATTCAGCGTGACACAGAGAGTGAAAAGGCCGGCCCTTTGAAATACAGGTACAGGGAGAAAGAGTGAGAGAAAGTTGTGGTGAAAGAGTACAGCAGGGATCACCACCATCCCCTGCCGGAGCCTCGTGGAGCTTTAGGTGTTTTCGCTCAATAAACACTCACAACGCCCGGTCTGGGAATCGAAACCGCGAATCTACAACCGCGAGTCCGCTGCCCTAACCACTGGGCCATTGCGCCTCCTAACTGTTAAATATACATATGCCTACGAGTGTATATTTACGTGTTTGTACCTTATTTTTTACTTGTTTCACTCATTAGGTTGTAGCCATGCTGGAGCATTAACTTAGAGGGTTTAGTCGAACAAATCGACCACAGTACATCTTTATATTAAGCCTGCTGTTTATTCTATCGGCCTCTTTGCCTGAACTGCTGAAGTTTAGGAGGTCGTTAACAAACCAGCACCGGTTGTTAAGTGGTGGTAGTGGACAAACACAAATGCAAAGTTACGCCACACACACACACATACACACACACACGCACACACACACACACACACACACACACACACGCAAGCACACATGCACACACACACACACACACACACGCAAGCACACATGCACACACACACACACACACACACACACACACACACGCATATAGACAGAAATAATTTTACCTTTTCGATTACGGTTTCGATTCCGCAGGCGTGGCTGTGTAGTAAGAAGCTTGAATCCCAGCCACTTGGTTCCAGGTTCAGTTCCACTGCGGGGTACCTTGGGCAAGTGTCTTCTACCAGTCTCGAGCCGATCAAAGCTTTATTAGCGGATTTGGTAGACGGAAACTGAAAGAAGCCTGTAGTGCATATATATATATATGGGTGTGCGCATGTGTGCATGTGTGTGTGTGTGTTCATGTGTGTCTTTGTGTCTCTGCTTGTCCCTCCTACTACCACCACCGTCGCTTGACAACCGATGTTAGTGTGTTTACGTCCCCGTAGAATAAGTACCAGGCTTACAAAGAATGAGTCCTGGGGTCGATTTATTCGACTAGAAGTCTATGCTCCAGCATGACCGCAGTCATATATATATATGGACTTCTTTCAGTTTTGTTGTCACTAACAAAGCTTTAGTCGGCCCGAGGCATTTTTCTAAGGTGCCACGCATTGGGACTGGACCATATGGTTGGTAAGCAAGCTTCTTAATACACAGCCATACAAGCACCTATGTATATTTATGTATAAATATACATGTATGTATAAATCAATGTTCGTTGTATATTTATATGCCTGTTAATGTGTTCGAGTGTGGTGGATTGCCTATCCGACACAATATAAAACAGATTTATATTAATGGATGCAGGTGAAAAAAGAAAAAAGAAAAATGATACGTGAAAAATTAGCCTGTTGAAAAAAATACCTGTGTGATAATGGCAATGATGATGATGATGATGATGATGATGACAGCGGGACCGATTGTAGTGGTGATGGTGGGTGGCTAAGACAGATGTGACGGCGATACTGAGGTGAAAGAATCAGGAAGAAGGTGGTGGTGGTGGTGGTGGTGGTTGTCATTCATGACGTGGCAGCGGCGGCGCTGGTGGTCGGGTGGGGGCAGTGAACGACGGCAGGGGCGGTGGCGGAGGCGATAGCGATGGTGGTGAACGATGTCAGTAGTGGGGATGGTGATGATAACAGAGACACTAATAAATGTGGCGACGATAGCTGTGATGATTATGATATAATGATGATGATGATGATCATCATCATCATCATCATCATCATCATCGCATCATCATCATTATTATCATCATCATCATCATCATCATCATCATCATCATCAATATTAATTTCTCACATACACAGTAGATGACAAATTTTGTGAGGCGAAGGACCGAGGATACAATTGATTTAATCTCCTCTCGGTACTTTATTGTTTCCTCACTTGTATCGACCCATGGTGGAAGACTATCAACAACGACTTTAACATGATTTGAACCCAGTGTTTAAAGGTATGCAACGAAATACCTTAAAGCATTTTCACTCACCGCTTCACCCTTCTTTCCATCTGCCATCCTTCACCAGCGAAACAATTTCATGTGCTTGTTCGCTTATGCTAGAAATAGCTACCAAATCTTTCCCAAATTACTCTGTCACATCTTAATAGGACACAATATGGAAAGTATACATTCACTATTCTAAATATAGTCTTACACATAATCTAAGAAGACGTGAGGGTCATGGTTGGATCATAAGTCTACTCGAACAGGGTTTCATCAGAGACTACACCACAACAATTTAATGATAATGATTTCAGATTTTGCCACAAGGCCAGCAATTTCGGAAAAGAGGATCAGTCGATTACATCGACCCCAGTGTTCAACTGGTACTTATTTTATCAATCTCGAAAGAATGAAAAGCTAAGTCGAATAAATAGTAATAATAATAATCCTTTCTGCTAAAGGTGTAAGGCCTGAAATTGTTGGGGCGGGGGCTAGTCTATTCAGTCGATCCCAGTTCTTCACTGGTACTTAATTTATCGACCCTGAAAGGATGAAATAATTATAAAAATAATTCTTTCTATTATAGCCACAAAGCCTTAAATTTGCGGGGAGGAGGGTAAGTTGTTTAAACGACCCCAGTGCGAAACTGGTACTTATTTAATCGATCCCGAATGGATGAAAGACAAAAGCCGACCTTGGTGGAATTTGAACTCAGCACGTAGCGGTGGGCGAAATACAGCTAATAACAGCATTTCGTCCAGCGCGCTGACGATTGTGCCAGCTCACCGCCTTAATAATAATAATAATAATGATAATAATAATAATGATAATGATAATAATAATAATAATAATAATATTAATAATAATAATAATAATAATAATAATAATAATAATATAATGGTTTCAAATTTTGACACACGGTCAGTAATTTCAAGACGGGGGAATGAATTGTATCGACCCCAGTGCTTGACCGGTTCTTATTTTATCATCCCCGAAATGATAATAATAATGATGATGATGATGACGGGCCTGAAAATTTGGGGTATGAGGCTAATCGATTACATCGACCCCAGTGCTCGACTGCTATTTAGTTTATCGACCCCAAAAGCAAGGCCAACTTCGGTAGTATTTGAACCCAGAACGTAAAGCCGGGAGAAATGCGCCAAGCATTTTGTCCGACTTGCAAACAAGGCGCAAATCCAGAAATTTGGGAGTGGGGAACAGTTTTGACTACTACTTTATTTATCGACCCTGGAGGGATGAAAGGCAAATTTAACCTCGGTGGTGGGATGTGCCCAAGCGATTCAGTTTTTTTTTTAATCACTTTCATTTAACATCAACAGCATAATTACCATTATCATCCTTGTTGTCATCATTATCATCATCATCGTCGTCGTCGTCGTCCTCATCATCTTCGTCATCCTCATTATCATCATCATCATCTTCATGATGATCATCAAGATCAATATCAACAACCACAACATGAAGATAACTACAACGACAACAAGAATATAACATCAACAACAACAACAACAACAAAAATAACAAAAAAGCATCGACGACCACGGGGCGGCGGCGGCGACGACGATGTTTGCCGGAACGGTGATGACAAGGGGAAAGAGTATGGATTAGGCACTGGGCAGAGGAAAGGAAATACAGAACGTGGGGCGGGAGGAGAAGGAGGAGGCTGAAGAAAGGAGGGGAGGAGGAGAGAGGCGTTATAGTTTAGACACGTCGAAAATGTGGGCGCGTAGATCGATAAGTGAGGCGGTATAGACCTGCCTTAGTTTTCTTAAGCACTACTATATATAAGAGACCAACGAGCAGTGTTTTTAGAGCGACTCACCGTTAACAGCAATACTAACTTACATTATTCTACATAACACAACACAGAAAAATAACACACACAGGGAAAACAAAATACGAGAAAGAAAATTAACAAAACAAGCTATAACTTTAAATATATATATATATATATAATATATATATATATATATATATATATATGTATAATATTTATATATAAATATTAAGAAAGTAAATAAGAGAAAGGAAGAAAAGTACCCCTTTAAACTGTTGCATCCGTCGTCACCAACGTCTAGAAGTCGAAGCAGAAGTAGAAGAGAAAGAAGAAACATAGAGAGAGAGAAAAAGAGGCACAGGCAGTGTTAGTCCGTGATCCTGAAAAACTAATATCACATCATAGCGTGTTGACATTTGCTGTGAGGTAAGCGATTATTTCTTAACTATATTTTGTATTTTTTTTTTTTCTGTTTTCACTCTCCCTGGGATTGCAAGGAGGGGGTTGTGGTGCTGCCGTGATAAGGCCCAATAGTTTTGTCCAGTTTATTTTCATCTGTTTTCGTCATATTTCCTGGTGGTTTGTTTTGTCGATTTATTTACATTTCCTTATGTTTGTGTTGTACGCTGATATGTTCATTCGATATGTATATAAGCGTGTCAGGATTCGTCGGCGCCAATATTACACGCGTGCGCAAACATACATACGCATACACACATACACACACTCACACATACATGCACATGCATATATACATATATTACATTCACGTATCACGGGCATATACATATACACACATATACATGTATACATACATATATATATATATACGTGTGTGTGTATACGTATATATATATATATATATATATATATATATATATGTGTGTGTGTGTATACATACGCATGAACGAATATATATATATATATATATATATGCATAGATATGCAAGCATGTATATGGTACATATGTATGTATATATATATATATATATATATATATATATATATATATATATATATATATATATATGCGTGTGTGTGTGTGTACGTGTAATCATTGTTATATATATATATATATAAGACTGCGTGTGTGCTTATGCGTAACTGTATATATATATTATATATATATATATAATATATATATATATACATACATACATACATACATACATACATACATACATACATACATACATATAATAAATATATGCACTTTGTGTATATGTCTATATATATATATATATTAGTATATATATATGTATGTGTGTGGTGTGTGTGTATGTGTGTGAGTAGATATACATGTGCATATATTTGTATACATTTATATGTGTTTGTACACGCACTTGTGTACGCACATCACACGCGCAAACACATATGTGAAGCACTGGATTTGTGGATAGAAAATCTGCGATATTTTTCCTACTAGGAATTCAAATCCAGTGGAAGTCGAGTTCGTATTTCGCCCTTTCGAGGTCTATAAATAAAGCAGCCAACCATGGCAAAATATTGCTACAATTATTAGAGTTTTTTTTTTTCTTTTTTTTTTTTATGCACTTTGTGTCTGAGTTCAAATAACGATGTGACACCTAAAAGCCCCGTCCGTCAGCATGGGGGCTGTGCACAGCGAATACTCGTAACAAATAACCATAGGAGAAAATATTCTTTATAGTCGCAGCACCAAAATAAATGACACAGGGCGGAGTCGAAAGTTTCTTCTAGTTGGAATGCCATGTAACGCCCTGCTGACTATAAAATGTGTGTGTGGGCATGTATGTGTGTATGTGTGTGTGTGTGTGCGCGCGCGTTTACATATCTACATTCGTATAACATCGTCCGTTTTTCCGTCCTTGTTTCGTATACATTCGAAGCTTTTTTCCAAGGAATCTAATGCTCTTAGCTTAGTTTTTCCTTGGGGATGGCTAGATTGGAGCAATCAGAGGTCAAGATTAATCAGCCGAAATTGCGAGGATGATCCGTTTCTTGACCGAAGATTAAAGGCTTCGAATGACCCGTCCGTGTTTTTGTATCGTCTTCTGGATGTTTTACGCTCTTGTCCCATTTTATATTTATATCTCTATGAGATATTTATAAATATTAAATTTCTAAATATCTCATATAGATATGTACGGTGGTGGGGCGATAGAATGGTTGTATACTGTCAATTTAACGTGACAGTAGGGGATTACCTCACCGCTGTTAAGCTCTAGGAAGCATCGACGCCTCATGCTGCAATGGCGACGAAAAACACAACACAAATACGAGGTAAAAAGTATACACACAGCTAGTATTAATTAGATTGATGCTAAGGAAATTATCTTTAACGTTTCGAATACACATATTTTTCTGGAAAATAGGATGAATTGTTGTGACCCCCTTCGGTCATGAATGACCATGGGATTGAACCTAGAAAGTTGCCCTCCCAGGCACAAGTCTGGGCAAGGTTGTTTATGGAAAACCAGCAGTCACCCATGCATAGTGGCCTCCCCTCACCTCGCCACCGATGTTATCCAAGGATGATGGTGGTACGTTTCAGAGAGTTCAAAGAAAGAAGCTTAGAATAAAAGGGCTTATGACTAACTGGGAGGGAAATGAGTCACGCGTTTGAAGGTCTTGAGAGAAGGTATTAGACCCAGAAGGTTCATTAGAGTAATGACCATCGAAATATTTATTGTGAAAGACCAGTGAAGATGCATTTCAACAATGAGCGAAAGATTGCAACCTCTTCAAAAGAAGAGGACACAGCTTGCTATCAACTCGATCCCGAATTCATTTACTCAAGTTAAGACACTCAGAGAAGATACCAGCCAAAAGGTGACAGCAATATTCAATGCAGGGTCGAATGGTGGCCTTATATATATATATATATATATATATATGTGTGTGTGTGTGTGTGTGTGTGTGTGTGTGTGTGTGTGGTGTGTGTGTGTGTGAGTATTTATGTATGTATATATATATATATATACATATGTATGCATATGTATATATGTATATATATATATATATATATATATATATATACATATGTATGCATATCTATATATGTATATATTATACATATATGTACATATATACATGTATATATATATGTATATATATGTGTATACATATATATATATATATATATACATACATATATATATACATATATATATTTGGATATATATATATATAATACTAGGGAGTATAACTGCGCCTATATATATATATATATATATATATATATAGGTGCAGACATGGCTATGTGGTAAGTAGCTTGCTTACCAACCACATGGTTCTGGGTTCAGTCGCATTGCGTGACACCTTGGACCAGTGTCTTCTACTATAACCTCGGGCCGATCAAAGCCTTGTGAGTGGATTTGGTAGACGGAAACTGAAAGAAGCCCGTCGTATATGTGTGTGTATGTCTGTGTGTGTGTGCGCGCGTTCGTGCGTGTGTATCTTTGCCCCCCATCCATCATCGCTTGACAACTGATTTTGGTGTGTTTACGTCCCCATAACCTAGCGGTTCGGCAAAAGGGACTGATAGGATAAGTACTAGACTCACAAAGAATGAGTCCTGAAGTCGATTTGTTCGACTAAATGCAGTGATCCAGCATGGTCGCAGTCAAATGACTGAAACAAATAAAAGAATAAAAGAATATTTGTGTATATATATATATATATATATATATATATATATATACATGGCCTAGTGGTTAGAGCAGCGGAGTCGCAGTCTAGGGATCGCGAATTTGAATCTGAGACCGGGCGATGCGTGTGTTTATGAGCGAAACACCTAAGCTCCACGCGACTCCGGAAGAAGGTAATGGCGAACTTCTGCTGCCCCTTTCGCCACAACTTTCTCTCACTCTTTTCTCCTGCATCTTACAGCTCACCTGCGACATACCGGCCCTTGAGCCAGGCGTGGCTCGAGAAGTAACAAACAACAACAATATATGTATACATATATATATATATATATAATATATATATATATATATACAACAATTGAGGGTAAAATTAATTAATTATTAATCAATTTCACCAAGTATTCAGTATGTAAAGGGACCATTATAGGCGAATTCAAAATATTACATTATATATAAGGGCTTAGTAAAATAAATTACTTTGCCACATACTGAACTCATTAGAAATAGCAGCTAAAGAAATTTCTTCAGCTATTTCTAATACTTAAAGAAGATCTCTCTCAGATAGTGTTTGCCTAAACTAACTCACAAAAGTATGGGGGAAAAAACATTAAAAAATCAAGTGCAAAGGTTATTTGAGAACGTACGTTTCTAGATTAGTCAATTCGACATTTCTTTCTTCAGCTCAGAATTCCTTGAATCGGATTTGGGAACACTGAAAGTCGGGAGCATACCCTTTCGGCTTCTAATCACCTCTAGAATTCTGCTCGAACTAAAAGTGCTATCAAATTCGAATATGCAAGCGAAGAATTTCTGCTCTCCCCTTTCCACCAGCGTGGGTTAAAATTGACAAACATATATACATATATATATAATATATATATATATAATATATTATATATATATATATATATATATATATATACATATGTATACATATGTATACATATATATACATATAATACATATATATATATATATATACAAACATAATCATATATATGTGATGTGCGTGTGCGTTTGTGTGGTGTGTGTGTGTGTGTGTTTGTGCGTGTGTCAGAGAATGTACTGAGTCTGTGAATAAAGATAAAATATTCAGGGTTACCATATCTTTCATGCACACTTACTGCACGGCTTTAATAACTATTTTCTATAACAAATCAACCTGTCAGGTGTCTAATTTGCAGCCAACTCTACGCTCGGTCTGAGTTTCACTTTTTCAGTTGACCCTTACCCTTGAGAATATGCGTTGGATTTAGGTTAGCGACTATTTCGCAGTTGGGACGACGAAAATTTTGACACCAAATAATAAATGTTTAAGTAATGCTAACAATTTTTGTGTTGTTTCCGGAAGGCTAAATTGTGCTTTTAGTTTCAACACGCGGTCTCAGATCAAGTCATTTGCCTGACAAGTGTACACTTTATTTCAAGTTTAGAATAATTAACGACTCAGGTATGGCTGGGTGGTAAGAAGCTTGCTTCCCAATCACATGGTTTCAGGTTCAGTCCCACTGCATGGCACCTAGGAAAAGTGACTTTTAGTATAGCTTCGGACCGACCAAAACCTTGTGAGTGGATTTGGTAGACGGAAACCGAAAGAAGCCCGTCGCATATATGTATATATATATATATATATTTGTGTCTGTGTTTGTCCCCCACCAACGCTTGACAACCGATCTTGGTGTGCTTGCGTCCACGTAACTTAGCAGTTCGGCAAAGAGACCGATAGAATAAGTACTAGACTTAAGGAATAAGTCCTGGGGTCGATTTGCTCGACTAAAACTCTTCAAGGCGGTGCTCCAGCACGGCCGCAGTCAAATGACTGAAACAAGTAAAAGAATAAAAGAATGCATACATACATATGTGGGTATGTGTATGTGTGTGTGTACGTGTGTGCATGTGTTTATGTGAACATGAGAGAAGGAATGGAAATACAGAAATGCAGAGTGGGTGGATAGACGACCAGACAATCAATCAGTAACACGTCTGGTTGCATCCTTTGGTCGGTACTCTGAACTTTATGGGTAAGACACTTAATTTCACTTAATTGTAAATAAGTACAAGTGGGTAGGAACAAGGGTAGTTGGACAACTTGTAAGGTTAAATCCAACTCATATAATGAACGCAACGAAAAGAAATTTTACCTGACTGGTCTTATTTAGAAGTCAACAGAACCAGGTAAATCTTTGGTTGATATAACTGCCTCTGAAAATCCAAGCACTTTACAAGATCGTCTTTTTCTTTTTTTTACCACCTCTTAGTCAAGAGGGAAATCAGTGCGCATGATACTTTAAAGGATCTTCTACATTACTGGAAGAAAGTACGGGAGTTATACTCAAACCGGAAAGCCTAATTCCAATGCAAGCAGCAGAGTTTGTAGCACCTAAAATGTCAGGTGGTAGCGTTAAACCTCGTGAAAGGTTGTCTGCTCCCCAAGGATTACATCTACTACTACCCAGAGGTAGGTCGGCCGGAAATGACAATAATATCGGCAACTGCCTGCAGTATCGCCCCTCCAACTTTGCCAATCAACGAAGATCATTCTGTCTATAAGGTATCAATGCTTTTCCTCTCCCTCCTCCATTCACCCACCATACCAAACCGGATACAGTTCTAATCATTCCAGCAATGCATCAAATATTTTATTTTATTTATGATGGTCTTCCACTAACATAGCTCTGCTATATTCATGATGGAACAGTTCCTGCTTGCCGCTCCGTTTCTTGAATCACATCTCTGCAGTCTTTCTCAAGTTCAGTGGCAGCCAGACAGGACATACTGAACCCAGCTACAAATCTTCAGCATTCCACTCATACCTCAACTATCATACATGGCAACCTCGTGCTTCACATGATTCTCTGGTACCTTTACATTTTAAGCCTTTACCTTGCTGTGTTCTCTCCGAATTACTTATCCGAGGCACCGTCAATTCAACAATCAGAATCTTTTTAACAAATTAAACCATACTCTAAAGTCAAGGTGCTGCCTTGACTTTATCGCAATATAGCTGGGAAATATGAATGGTACCTTAAAATCCTTGCAGCACCATTCAAAAGTTTATGTTTCCGCTTTCCCATATTGTATTTTTACGCCTCTGTGTTGTTATTATTTCTCATTATCCATGACGGAAAAAAGATGTAATGTTGTGCAGACCTCCACTGTCATTTCATTGACGCTACCGCATCGTTATTTTTGTATTGGGTTGTCCGGAAAGTTCGTGCCGATTTTTAAAGGAAAGAAAAAGTTCAATAAATACTTGCCATTACATTTTCAATCAACCAAATATGAACCATTTTGTTGCACAATGCGTCTCCATCCTTCCTTTAACTTGAAAATACCCTCTTCCCAGAATTGAGGTGGTTTCTTGGCAAAGAATTCATCAAGGTATCTTTTTATGTCATCCAAGGGATTGAAAATTTTACCATTAAGACTATTCTGCAGAGACCTGAATAAGTGGAAATATTCTTTTCTACTCTAGGCACAAGGCCCGAAATTTTGGGGGAGGGTCCAGTCGATTGGATCGACCTCAGTACGCAACTGGTACTTAATTTATCGTCCCGGAAAGGATAAAAGGCAAAGTCGACCTCGGCGGCTCATCATCAAATATTGACCGAGGACGGAACTACATCGCTCTCAGGAGGAATCGTAACTGGGTAGGCTCCATTTTTCAGCAACATAATCCGCGGTAGTTTTCTTTGCTCAGCTATCTCACATGTTGCGAATATGCACCAACTTTCTAACCTGTATCCTACAATAACACGATTCTCCTCATCTACATGACCAAATTATTTTCTCTCAATATATCGCTTTTGTTATTCTGGTAAGATATCCACTTTGTTCAATATTCTCACTCCAATCCGTGTATTCTACAGCAAAAAAGCTCTTTCGTTTCCCAGATTGGCTTCTACCGCCACCACAACAGTTTTCCACATGTTCTCGTCAATATGAGACCCAAAAAATATGAAATCCACCAAGTCCCACTGCTCTTTTGGCAATAAGCTTTTACTACTTTAATTTCGTCCACCGGAAACATTAGACAGTTGCACTTTTGCAGTAGCACTATAATAGTTAAATTCCTGTAAGGCATTGCGAGGAATCGAGTCCTATTCATATGAACTTACTAACACAATTGCCCATGCTTTCCACTCTTGTTAATTTCAAGCATTTGATGTAACCACAAGAACCTTGACAAACGGCCATGTTTATTAACACTATTTTAAACGTTCCGGCCAAATCGAAATTGGAATTGGCAGTTAATTAATCTTTGTTGTAACTTGACCTCAATGCTGATACCCATCTTTACATTATTTTAAGCTCTAGGCCACCTGCTCCTTGGTCATTAGATTCAGTTCCTTTTCAGTCTCAAAATGAAATAATTCTTTAAATTAAATCACATCGTGGATTGGTGGCAACTTGGTGGTTGATGCGTAGTTTACATTGTTGGAATTACTAAATCAATCGCAATATGAGAGGTTTGCTTTTTTCACTATTGTCACAATGGTTGTAATGTCGTCCATAAAAACTAGCTCCGGTAGCAGTTCTAAGAGTTTTCCGATCTTTATTTCCTCCTTGTAGCGTCTTTCCCCACTCAATGCCAACCCTATAAGCATCATGATGAGAAGTAGAGGAATGGTAACCCCATCATGATGGCTATCTCGAGTGTCTGTCAGTTAGCCGAGAACTGTTTTATGGTAGGCTTCAAAACTATTGATCCAAAATACCACAGCAGAATTTTCCTCAAACATTCTGGAATGCAAAATCAAAATGCAATGGTTTGTTTATACACGCATGAGGAACTAATCTATACACATTTTCCAAGTCAGACAACCTAAAGGGCTTTTTTCTTTCTTAGTCTGGGACCTTGATATCCTTTTTGCCAGCGCTCCATAGAACACTTTATTATCTATACTGAGAAGAGCTATCAGATGGGATTAGCCAATTGATGGTTCCTTCTTATTTATAGGTACCTCCCTGTAGACCCTCTGCCAATCATCAGTCTTGTATTACAGTTCCTTTCTCCGTTCGCTGGGACAGACTCATCAGCACTCTGGGGGCATCATGGCAGAGATTGTAAAGACAAAGTACCCCAAGCAACAATTTTGTCTTATGAGATACTCTCATCTCAAACATTATGATTTCTTTGACTGTGGGGTGCAAATGGTCAGACATAATTTTAGGTTTAGTTTAAAATAACTAATTAGTGATTTGGATGTCGAAGGACGCATTAATCAGGGTTTGACTAGAATCTGAGACACTGCATAAAAGGCTCTCAAGTTCTTTGGGTGAGTTTAATATACCCAAACTGTTTTAGTCAAGTAAACTTTTCCAGCCCTAAAATTACTGAAGGCGGTGGTCTCTAGAGCCACAGTCCTATAAATGAAACCAAAGGAGATGGATTGACTCCATATAATCAAAGTCATATGAGTGAAACTATTGAAAGTGATTGTTCTGTATAGCCACAATCATAAGACTGAAACCAGTGAGGGTCGTGACACTGCATAATCACTGCTATGTGACAGAAACAAGCGAAAGCAGAGACCCTGTATGACTACAGTCTTATAACTGAAACTACTTAAGGTAGTGACCTTGAATTGTCACTAGCACATGACTGAAACTACTGAAGGTGGTGACAATTTATAACTAGTCCCATGACTAAAATCAGGAAAGGCAGGAACCCTGTATAGCCACAGTCCTATCAGTAACACAACTAAAAGCAAGGATTCTTTATAGCTACAATCCTTTGAATAAAACCATTGAAGGTGCTAACTCTCTATAGCTATAGACCTTTTACTGAAACATCTGAAGGCAGGAACTCTGTATTGCCAGTGACTGCATTGACTCTGAATAGCCACGACCCTATGAGGGAGCCAGTGAAGGAGGCGGCCTTGTATTACCGCAGCCCTGTGAGTGAAAACAGTTTAAGATGGTGAACCTGTATAGTCACCGTCCTATGACTGAAACCAATAAAAGAATAGAATCATATAAGAATATATTTTTCTTTATCTCGTGACTTTCTGAATAATAGCATCGTTGATTATGTTTCCAATGCACCAAACAATGTTTCATCGCGCCTCTGATAACGCCTTGGACTTGATACTATGTTGTGACAGTCTACTGTAGATTGTTCCAAATTCTAATCAGCGTGTACAGAAAGAGCCTGTCCAGAACGTGAATTTTCCATCGAATGTTGAGATTTTGTACGCAGATATGAATGGTCTTCTCCTTATAAACGGCGACATTCGTACTCCGGCAGTTGCCTTACTCTGAGTGTTTTGACGATTTGTGAATTGTATGCATTTGTTAAGATTGTTACAGCATAAAGCTTTATGTTTAAGTTTTAGGTTTTTACTTTGAACTTTATTTTTTTCGTAGCCTCAGCTCCATCAGCTGCAAGATTACTTTATGAATTGCAGTAGGGAGGCCTTTCGCTGCGCAAATAATCTTTGGAGAAAAATCATCCTTCTTAGACGGCCTGTGTAAAAACAGATTGACTTTCAATGACACTACTGGATCATAATGCGCAAACATTACTGCGATCTTTCACACCGTTAACCACAAGCACCAAATAAGCTCTTCACAGCCCGATAAGAACAATCTATTCTTATATTACACTGAAAACATTGCGTTTGCTGATGTGCGTAAAGCTTTCAAATGGTAGAATTAACTAAAGCCTCACGAAGCAGTGTTATATAAAAGTTATGCGTGTAAACTCGTTTTTCACAGGTTCGAGTACACTCGAACGTGGGAAGACCTTTTACTGAGGAAATAATCCCGTAAAAAAATTTTCCTCGTAGACATGTTTGAAAATATATTGGACTATGAATGACATCATTAGATCGAAGAATACATGTGTTTCAGCGCCTTTATTTATAGGCACCACCCTCACCTTATATCGAAAATTTAGATTTCATTTGTTTTTAATACACCTTATTTTCATTTTCCTTTCTTTCCGTTGCATTCGCTCTTTCTCTTTGCATTCATGTATTTATACGTCTTCTGTATCTCTTTTTTAACTTTTTACTTGTTTCAGTCATTAAACTGCGGCCATGCTGGGGCACTGCCTTGAAGAGTTTTCGGTCGAATGAAACGAGCCCAGTACTTTTTTTTTTAGCCTGATACTTATTTTGTTGGTATCTTTTGGCAAACGGCTAAGTTACAGGGACGTAATGATGCATTACTGTAGGTGAGTGACTGGGGTCTGCGGAATGAGACACAATAAGAAAAGATAGATAGATAGATAGATAGATAGATAGATAGATAGATAGATAGATAGATAGATAGATAGATAGAGAGAGAGAGAGAAAAAGAAAGAAAGAAAGAAAGAAAGAAAGAAAGAAAGAAAGAAAGAAAGAAAGAAAGAAAGAAAGAAAGAAAGAGAAAGATGGTTGAGTCAAGAAGAAAAATGTAGATAAATAGTTTGGGGGAACGGAGGACTGAATATGCATAATGAAATGAAGATGCAGGAATAAGAAACTGTGTGTCTTCAACTCACTGGTTGAAGCTTATTAATCGTTGCCAATCAGCTGTGCAGCATCTGCTCTAGTTCCCACTTATTTTCACTATGATCAAGGCGGTGTCTCCATTTCCGGTCCTAATATTACACTCTTCAACTTCCTTTTTACACCAAGCTTGCCATGTAAACAGGCGTCGAAAATCTATATGGCTCTGTTCTTTTTCTTCAACAACGCTTATTCTTTTTATTTCTCTTTGATGAAGTGTATGACCCAAAACGTTAGATCATTTCCTGTCCTTTTCATTCGGCGTAATTGGTTTCATTATACACATTTATTTTCATTGTATACATTCTTTGAGTCTTATACTTTCGTTTCATATTCCGTCGCTTTTTCAAAGCACATATTTTATTAATCTAACTTCATATTTTATTTACTTGTTTGTCTCTTCCTTATCTCATAATTTCCCTTGTTCACTCTACCATCCTGTGCAATTTGAACGACCTATGTCAATTAATGCCCATTTTTGCATTATGTCTGGTACAACCGTCGCGTATGGATGAATGAACACACCACTTTATGTTCTCTTTAAAATATGAGTATGTGTATTAAAGTGGACACTAGCACACAATATTTAGTGAACCAAGAAATTTTAATTAATTACATAATATCTAATTAATCATAATTACACAATGAAGAAAACACATCATTACGTAAATGATAAATTTGTGGTAAACAAGAAAAAATAGAACACTGAAATTTTAATTAAAACTAAATTAATTTTTCAGCGTACTGCCTCAAGTATGCTAACGCCCATTTTACTATTAAATTTTCATACGGCAGGGATCTCTGGTTGTCCCGCCCATCCAGTAGCTCACTGCATTGTATTCTGTATTAGTGTGGTCTTTGCGTATGCAATTAGACTGTAATTGTATTTCCTTTTATGTACGTCTGGGTGAACAAACAACCTTTATTAGATTGAGCCTATTATCTAAGACACCTCCAGGTTAACGAGAGGACGAAAAACAATGATAATTAATTTAATAGACGCAACCATACAATCTCATACAAACTGACTCAAACACTTACACTCGCATTTGTGTGTATGTGTGTGCATATATATATATATATATATATATACGCCATGTTGATTCGCTAGCCTCTGCACGCATCTTTTTTCTCTCCTTGTTTCTTTCTGTGTTTCTTTTCTGTGTATCTTTCTGTTGAAGAGCGTAGGCTCGAAACGTAAAAGACTTGTTTTATTTATATTCCTGAGCGCCATACTAATACAATTGTTTGTTTGTATTCCACCTGCCTTCGTCTTTTGTTTATTTTCATAAAGCTTCCCGTTATATATATATATATATATATATATTATATATATATATATATATATATATATATATATATATATATATACATATATATACATATATATATACATATATATATATATATATATACTTACATATATATACTTATATATATATATATACATACATTCATATACATATATATATACATACATAGATCCATGCATGCATACACACAAACACATAGTTTCGGCTGTTATATTTCGTTTATTATATTATTGTTTTAATATACGTGTGTGTGAGCGCCCGTGTGCGTGTGTGTGTGTGTGTGTGTGTTGTGTGTGTGTGTGTGCATGTGTGTGTGTGTGTGTGTGTGCATGTGTGTGTGTGTGTGTGTATTTTCGGGCTGTTGTACGTCAGTCATTGTTTTATTGCTCTCAACATGTTTTTCGAGTTATTTTTCTAAGATGCTTAAGACGCAAAAATAAAAGAAAATATAAAACAGTCGAAGCAGCTTATCATCATAATCATGAATCACGTTATCAACCAGTAATCATTAACACAATTAACTGGTTTTCAAAGCTTCGGATTTTTCGAGTAAATCCGCTTCCCAAACTCTGTAATGACTACCGAGATTAAAACAAAAACACCTCTGGCTTCTGAAACGCGTAAGAAACATATGGGAAAACGGCGGCGGTGGCGGCGGTTGTGTTGGCAACGCTGGCGGTGATGGTGACGGTGGTATTGAGGCGGCGAGCTGGCAGAAACGTTAGCACGCCGGATGAAATGCTTAGCGGTATTTCGCCTGTCGTTACGTTGTGAGTTCAAATTCCGCCGAGGTTGACTTTGCCTTTCATCCTTTCGGGGTCGATTAATTAAGTACCAGTTACGCACTGGGGTCGATGTAATCGACTTAATACCTATGTCTGTCCTTGTTTGTCCCCTCTATGTTTAGCCCCTTGTGGGTAATAAAGAAATAGGTATTGGTTTTCGTAAAAGAATAGTGAAGTGAGGTGGGGTGTGGGTGTGGGTACTGGTGTGCTAAGTTTGGCCAGCGTGACCGGCGGAATATACGTGTAGAGGAAACTTTCTTTTTCATGATCAATGATACTGTTATGAACCAATTGTTGTTCTCAAAATGAGTGGTATTTGAACTCCCTTCGTGGGCTAGCGAGAAGCCTTGGGACCCCAGTAAAATTTTAAAGGTGTGCAAGTTTTAGATCTTTTGTTGAAATGATTTTTATATCTCACGACTTTTATTGTCAATAGTTTATGTATACACATACAAATTTGTGTAAAAAATTTCCAGTCATATGGATGTTAAAGCATAAAATAAGGTAATTGGGGTCCAACCGGACCCCACTGGCCTTCTGCGCATTTTTTTCTGTTCTTTTTTCAGATATTCTGATGAACTCTAAATCAATTTTCTTCGTATTTCTACTGTTATGAACCGATATACTAAATATTTTTGTTTTATTTTATATTTAGAGCTATATGCATAGTTTATAAAACTATAAAAAATGTTCTGTTGTGTCTGGAGGGAGTCATTTTCTTTTTGTGCCTTATAATGTAACACACTCACCGGTAAAATTTCCCCCGGACTCCCCAGACACAACAGAATATGCTTCAACACACGAACTCATATAAAGAATCTTGCAAGCCAAATCCAAAAACGAAATATAAAAAATGTTGATTTCTTTCAATAAAGGTTATTTTTTTTCAGTCAAGGAATTATATTTCAATTGCCCTTCCATTAAACGCTAATAATTACAAATATATTTCTATAAAGTGCTAAATTTCTTGTTCTGTATCATGCAGTCATACATATATGCAAGATTAAACTAATATTATTTTATGGATACGGCGGAAATGCACAAAAATAAAAGTGGGTCCCTCGGGATTCCAATGGCCTTTTGTGTCAGTCCAACCCCGCCGGCCCATGAACGGTTAAACTAAATTAAACGTTATCCGCTTATTTGAATTAAACGTCTTGGTAGTTTTGTATCCTTTGCTTAATGTTATCAACATGTTTCTATTGTCGGAAAGATTTCATCCAAAACTTACCATCATAAGCAAATTGACGTTGATGTTTTTTATCTTACCTAGGGCACTAACAATAACAGGAACAGTTGTCGCTTTAAGATGCCACATATTTCGTATTTCAATTTCCAGGACCTTATATTTACTTAATTTGTCAAATTCTTCAATTTGCCAAATTCCTTATATTTGTCAAATTCCTTATTATTTTTATTATTATTATTATTATTATTATTATTATTATTGAGTGAGAGAGCAGTTCATGCCATCAAAGTGACACTGGGGTAAAATATACGAAGCCCAATATACCCATCATGACTACCCGTCTGATAAAGGTACACTAGGCACATTAATCACAACCATATGTGCGCGACATGGTGATCTCATATCAAGATAAACAGCACATGACCTTACAGGTGGGGCCCAGTTAGAATTTTCTTCAGGTTGAGTAGCCCATCCCGCTCAAACGGTCCCTGAATAAGGGTTGTTTAAGGATGTTGAAAGAACCACCCATGTTTCCAGAGGTGAACTATTCAAACCCCAAAGAATCCCTCTCAACACATGGCTATGATGCTCCCCCACTACTTCTGCTCGTGATCAGAGATGCACATATCGTCAGCCACTAAGGGACATGCTCAACTGGTTAAGGTCAAACAACTGACACGCAAATCTGTGGTATTGAGCAGAATATTTGCTGTAGCCCATCTTTTATACCAAGACAAAACAATGTACATGATAACACTTCCAATCAGTTAAGATCAGAAGCCATGAGAGCCACTGCCTGGTACTGCATCAGGGCATTTATTATTATTATTATTATTATTATTATTATTATTATTATTATTATTATTATTTTTATTATTATTATATTTGTCATTTTCATTATTGTTATTATTATTATTGTTATTATTATTATTATTATTATTATTATTATTATTATTATTATTATTATTATTATTATTATTATTATTATCGTATTGGCTGGACGCGTATCGAATAGCTCATAATTTTTATCTGTTTATATGTGCCTCCAAAACTTGTTAATTGTTTAATATTGTTAATCTTGAATCCACCAGCATTGTATAGGTCTGCATGGTTTGCTTGTTTGTACTCCTTTAGGGGCTAAAATTCGAAAAGAAAATTTTCATTTTGTTATAGAAAAGAATAACATTAAAAACAAACATGACGATGTCCACCATGCTGAGAGACGCGAGTTGGGATGTCAGAGGTAGCTCTAATAGTGAGTTATAATATGTGTAATGGAGGCGCAATGGCCCAGTGGTTAGGGCAGCGGACTCGCGGTCATAGGATCGCGGTTTCGATTCCCAGACCGGGCGTTGTGAGTGTTTATTGAGCGAAAACACCTAAAAAGCTCCACGAGACTCCGACTTCAATAGAAGGAGACACCAAGTTCAAAGTCCAGAGGACCACACTATGACGACTAACAGAAACAACTGTAACAACACAGCACAGTAATTTAATTCTATGAAATTGACTTCCTGAAATAAAAGGGACAATACCACAGACATCAACCAACAGCGACAACAATGCGACCACGGACATGGATATCACCATCTCCATCACCACCACCACTGCAACCACAAAAATCCTGATAGAAGGAAAAAGCAAAAAACAAAACTAAATGTAATCTCGGCAACACAAATGGCAATAATATTTCGAACGTGAATAACAACACCAACAGCAGGAGGCACAATGACCCAGTGGTTAGGGCAGCGGACTCGCGGTCGGAGGATCGCGGTTTCGATTCCCAGACCGGGTGTTGTGTGTGTTTATTGAGCGAAAACACCTAAAGCTCCACGAGACTCCGACTTCGACAGGGGGTGGTGGCGACCCCTGTTGTACTCTTTCGCCCCAACTTTCTCTCACTCTTTCTTCCTGTTTCTTGTCCCCGACTTCCTACGCAACCGCTGTGCCTGGATGCGCATTCATCCATCCGTCGATGCTCTCGGTGTCGGGGGTTGACCTGCTTTCTCTTCTGCGGGTCTTACGAATAGCAAAGGACCACGTTTCGGACTTCTCTCATTTCGCGAGCTCTAGGACGAAGACCTTTCGCTCAACAGCAACACCAACACCAACAGCAATAACAACAATACATTCGCAGCAACGGCTTCTAAGGGCACTTAAATGTATAATATGGATATACTACAGAAAGTCATATGTCTCACCCAAGCGACCAAACCGATCAAGCTCCAGCTTATTGTGCTCTAGCATCTGGTATGTTTCTATTGAGAAATCCCACAGGATATTGCAGGTCTCCGCTTTCGCCACTCTTTCTGCTTTATACTCATACTACGTCTTGAAGGCGGCGAGCAGGCAGAAATGTTAGCGCGCCGGGCGAAATGCTTAGCGGTATTTCGTCTGCCGCTACGTTCTGAGTTCAAATTCCGCCGAGGTCGACTTTGCCTTTCATCCTTTCGGGGTCGATAAATAAAGTACCAGATACGTACTGGGGTCGATGTAATCGACTTAATCCCTTTGTTTGTCCTTGTTTGTCCCCTCTATGTTTAGCCCTTTGTGAGCAATAAAGAAATGTATACTCATACTACGTCTTGCATCTCTCTAGACCCCACTTTTCACATAGTTTCCAATGTAGCACTTCTGCGCTACCTCGTCGTATCGGCACAACTTATAATGACTCTGGGAAAGTCTGGGACATTCGTTCACGATATGGGCAATGGTTTCGTCAACTCTATTACAGATTCGGTACAGTGGAGACATTTGCCCGTTCTTAAGGTAGAGTCTCCAGTTTGTGAATTGTTGATTTTTATTGTTTACTCGCACTATGACCCGGCAACGCCGGGTCATAGTGCTAGTGTATGCATATACAGCTGCGTGCGTGCGCACATATATGCGAGTACTGTCCAAATCTCCGACCAATCACATACAGCTAGCTGGCATTCAATTGGCGTATCAAGTTTTGGACATTTTGATTGGGTTTTGGATAGAAAATTCACAAAAAAGTCACTTCTATTGATTTTTTTAATGGCTTTGCGGAGTGACTGGGGAAATGTAAAGATGTGAACGACCACCCTTGGATGGTTTTGAATGACCATAGAAAGTGCGAGCCCTCTAACTGAAAAATTGTGGATTTGTATAAAGGACACACACAAGACATTTTGCCGTTTATATATATAGAGATTCGTGTTTATGCAAATCCCCATTGTCTTTTGTCGCTGAATTCCTTTTGTGGCCCCTGTGGCCAATAACGAAACTACTACTACTATTACTACAACTACAATTATTACTAGTAAGGCGGTGGGCTGGAAGACTCGTTAGTGCTTCTTACAAAATACTTAGCGACATTTTCCCCGGCTCTCTGTGTTCTGAGAAAGGGTAGAAACAAAGCTGACTTCGGTAAATTGATCATTTTGATCAGTAAAAAGGTCAACCATCGTTATTTGGAGACCGTCCAAAAAGCAGTCGGATTCGGACCCATTCTCAGAGGTTGGGTCGCTGCAATGCACAGCAGCATCTATTTGTGCAGCTGAGTATTGCAGCGATTGCAATTTGACGTCGGCGTGATTTGAACTCAGAGCGCCAACAGGAGGAACAAATATCACGGGGCTTTCGTCCGACGCTGTAATAATTCCGTCAATTCGCTGCTTTCCCATAGATCTACACATATTTCTTTATTACCCACAAGGGGCCAAACACAGAGGGGACAAACAAGGACAGACAAACGGACCATGTCGATTACATCGACCCCAGTGCGTAACTGGTACTTAATTTATCGACCCCGAAATGATGAAAGGCAAAGTCGACCTCGGCGGAATTTGAACTCAGAACGTAACGGCAGACGAAATAGGCTACGCATTTCGCCTGGCGTGCTAACGTTTCCGCCAGCTTGCTGCCTTCCATAGATCTACACATAGTTAACTGAAAGTTCTACATCAGCAAACACAGAGAAACAGAAAGAGGGCAGATGCAAATAGACGGTGGGGAGAGACAGAGGGAGAGAAAGAGATTAAATACACACATTCAAATTCACAAATAAATGCATTCACACAAATATACACGAGTTCAAAGTAATTTAAAATGCCGTAGTTATTACACTATGTATGATAGTTTCAGTCGGTTGACACAATTTGTAATAATTTTACATTTTTCACGGACTCAAATTTGTAGGAGTGGGGTTTTATTTTAAACAGTTGTTATTATTATATTGTAAGTTTAAGAATAACAACAGGACATTTACTGACGGGAAGCGACTCAACACTGACAGTCGAGTTAAATTCGTTGTAAAATTAGAATTGACTTAGACTTTAAGTTTCGCCGGACTGGACGAGTAAGCCGTCAAGCGAAATGTAAAGTCTTAATCAACGCGAACTTTACACTAAATAGGTATGGGCTTTTGCTTCTAAGCGACTGAATCGATCGTAATGTGTTACATACTGATTTTGTTATTGCTGTTGTTGTCGTTGTTATTATTGGTGTCATTTAGCCTCCCCGCTCCTTCTCATGTTAGCTCTGGACTACAAAACCTATGATGAAATTACTTCGCCGTGAGTCAACATAATTTAAATGGATACTGTTCTTGTCATTTACCCCCCATGCCAGACGTGATCGAGCAATTCTATGATCAAAGGTATTCCGTCCGTAACGGCCTAGCCTTTTTCTTTCACATCTATTTAGCCAATGTATTTATAAGGCTGTTATATTATTGAGTGAGAGAGCAGTTCTTGCGATCAAAGAGACAATGGGGTAAAATATACCAATCTCAGTATGCCCATCATGACTACCCGTCAGATAAGGGTACACCAGCACATGCATCATATCCTTATGTGCGCGACATAGTGATCTCAAATCAAGATCCACTTAGAATTTTCTTCAGGTCGAGTAGCGTCAAAAGGTCCCTAAATAAGAGTTGTTTAAGGATGTTTCCGAAGGTGTATTATCCAAACCCCAAAGAAATTCCTCTCAACACTTGGCTATGATGCTCCCCCACTACTTCTGCTCTTGATCAGAGATGCACATATCGTCAGCCACCAAGAAACATGCTGAACTGGTTATGGTCAAACAACTGACAAGCAAATCTGTGGTATTGAACAGAATATTGAGTAGAATATTATTATGTCTTGTTGTTGTTGTTGTTGCTGCTGCTGCTGCTGTTGTTGTTGTTGTTGTTGTTGTTGTTGTTGTTGTTGTTGCTGTTGTTGCTATTATTATTATTATCATCATCATTATTATTAAGGCGGCGAGCTGGAAGAATCGTTAGCACTCCGGGCAAAATGCTTAGGAGATCGATAAAATAAGTACCAGTTGAGCACTGGATCGATGTAACCAAGTAGCAATCCCTTCAAAATTTCAGACGTTGTGCCTATAGCAAAAAGGATATTAAAACAAAATGGTAATGATTAATCAATAACCGAGAAGTTTATTTGATTGATTCACTTATGTTCTTCAAGAATGAAAAATTGATCCTAAATTGCTCAAACATCCTATTCAGTTTAAAATACCAGAACGAATTCTCATGCCTTTGGAAATTAATACAAGAATACATCCGTACATATACATACATACAGACCGGCAGACAGACAGACAGACAGAGAAATGTAGGTACATTAAATACCATACAACATAAACTCGTTATTTATTGAAATTATCTTTACCTCTAAAGGATGTGTCACAATTACCAAATGATAATTGAGATCATCTCCATCTAAGAAGGAAGATCATCCCCATGTAAGAAAGAAGATAATCTCCAGAATCAAGAATACTTAAAAGTTAACATGCCATCACCAAAATAACTTACGTATTGTCTAGAAATAAGGGGACAATCGTGGACTGTCACTAGGCATCATCAGCACTCCATTTGTCCCAGCCTATCTCCAGTAGTCAAGGGACATACATACATACATACATACATACATGCATACATACATGATGATGATGATGGCCGTCCATTCGTGACCACTGATGACCTTTAGGAACATTGTGTGCTGTAGGACGAACATTTTGCATTTACGGCTCCGTTGGTGGCTAATGAATCCTGCTCTTGTCAATCATACACGACTACTGACATTGCAAACTAAGCTTTCCCCATTCACTATGCTACTAATTCAAAAGTTTTCCAGTCTCTTATTCGTGACGTCCTTTATGGAGATGACTGTGACTTAGTCACCCATACAGTGGATGACATGCAAATACTTATGAATCGTATTTCTGCTTCCTGCAAGGCATTATGACTCAGCATTATCCTGGACAAGACTGTTGTAATGTTCCAGCCTGCACCAGGAAATCCTTATGTGGAACCAGCTATCTTGGTTTAAGGAACAATACTAAAAGTGGTAGACAATTTTTTCTACTTGGGCAGCACATTCAGCCGTTCTTGCTCCCTGGATGATGAGATATCTTTCAGACTGCAGAGAGCAATTGATTCCTTCCGGCCTCTTGAGTCTCGTGTTTGGTTCCAGCATGGCATCACAAGGCAATCAAAAATTGCTGTGTACGGTGCATGTGTACTGACTTACATACAAAGATGCATACATACATGTATACATACATACATACATACATACATACATACATACATACATACATACATACATACATACATATGGTGAATGCCCCCTCGTTATCGAGTATGACCATTGCACGAAGCCTAATCAATGTTGTTATCGTGCAATGCCTGTGCAAGAAGATTTTTTTTAAAGTGAGGAAAGGCTGTGCACTGAGAAATCCCACTCACTAAGCAACAGCAGTCATAATCCGTCAAAGGGCGGAGGAACTCTTGGGAGTCAACGGCCATCCAATAAATGTCTTAAAGCTGTATCATGCGCGGGACATAGAAATAATCGGACTGAATACCCGATCGCGCGATTAAACCATTGGAAGTGAAAGACTCCTAGCCTTTGTTAGGGCATCCTTCTAGGAGATGGTAACTCAGGTAACTGGGATAACTCCGACATAAAACATACGTACATTCATACATACATACATACATACGTAAGCCAAAGAAATAAGAACCCACAGAATGGTGGAAGCCATAGCCATTCATAATAAGAAGTACTGGTGGAATGTCCCAGTGAAAACCTCAGTAAAATGTAAATATAGACCTGACAAAATGATTTAGGACAGACAAGAGAAACTGTACAGTTGTTGAAATCAGCTGCCCAGCGGATGTTAATATAAAGATAAAGATCAGCGAAAAAGAAATTACCTACGCCGAACTATTGAAAAGTCTACGTTTACTCTATCCAGATTTAAAGTTCAGATCTATACCTGTAATTATTGGGACACTGGGATATGTAACACACTGCCTAAATACCAGTCATGAAAAATTAGGCTTCTTAAAACCAGAAAGGAGAAAGTTGATTCGAAGACTATAAATCCAAGCCATCACCGGAACGGTAAAAACCTGTAAAACTTATCAGATTTATTTCATTTAAGTATATATGAGCATGTCTAGAAATGCAATACATACATGCTTGAGAATACATACATGAAACAAAACATACAATCTGCACTCATATATACATACAAAAATGCCCTGTTAATGTTGTTAAAATTCCAGTGAAGGAGTTCAGATTCAGGTTAGAAATTGGCTCTTTCTCAATTGACGAAAAATCTTGAAAGAAAACTGAATAATGACATACATACATACATACATACATATATACATACTACATACATACATACATACATACATACATACATACATACATATATAAATACATCGATTCAACCAGCCTCTAAATGAGTACCGGGTTTCTTCCACAGCATCTACTAACCACCAAAAGTCGAAGCGTATGTATGGATCAATTGTGCGTACATGAGGTAAATAACATAATAGGATTCGAAAAGGAGCTTATCGGAAAGTACACCTTGACTAATGACTAAGGTTATACATCCAAGGAAGTCATACAGATTAAAGGTTTTCTGCTTCTCGGTAGAAGGTCATGCATGGATATGTTTAGTATAAAGCTTTAGCCTGACAGTAACATAAGTGACCAGAATAGTTTCACCTTGGACCAACATCCAGTATACTAACTGACAATTTGAATTGTTTGCATTGCCAATCCTAGAACAGAAAATAATCTGATGTCTATACGGGATAAGGATACAAGTAAAACACTTCGATTTGAAGACTTAGGCAAGTTCCGTGGAATTAACATCGTAGATATGACATATCGTACAATGAAGTATGACGTCAAGGCCAAAACAGAACACACGGCAATCCATAGACGGAACAGTACTGAAAATCAAAATATAAGAATTGAGAGTAATGTAAAACCAGGTTTTATTTTCGTTTCTGTTTTTTTTTTTACATGGAGGAGGTTACTATGAAAACTGAAAATTAAAATTAAGATGTTATTAAACTCTATAAACATATCCAGTACCATGGTGCAGAAAGAATTATATGGATGCAAGTACTATTGTTATTATGTCCTTTAGTATTTTGGGTTCACATTCTTTGTGGTTTGGCGTTGTTCCTTTTGCACCGGAATCGAGAAAAACAAGTCAAATTAATGGTATTCTTACCTAAAATATTGATTTCAAATTTTGGCACAAGGGCAGCAATTTCGGGAGAGGGGATAAGTCAATATTTATATATACACTTCAGAAGATATGAATGTCAGAGCTTTGTGACTTGCATTCTCCTTCCGAATCCAATCGCTTAGTGGTACAAAGCAGATTCATAAAGCATTCCAGGGACTCTCTATTTAAATTTCGCAGAATGAACATACGAACATACATACAATCATGTACGTGAATTCGGCACACACGCAAACACACACACACACCAGAGCCACCACCACCACACAATACCATACTACACACATATATGGGTGCACACGTATACTCCTATGCAAAACAAAATACATGCATGCATGTTTATGAATATATATACATATATATATATGTGTGTGTGTGTGTGTGTGTGTGTGTGTGTGTGTGTGTGTGCGTGTGTGTGTGTGTGTGTGTGTGTCGCCCCATTTTTAGTTCGTTATGCCAAGTGGGCAGTGTCTGATGGTTCTGCTGGGACACCTGACGTGTTATAAAACAATGTTCTCAGTACATGAAACTAGTAGTACATAAAAACATATATTGTGTTTACTAATTACTCACAAGATGGAGTACTTTTTATATTGATCTTACCATCACGAAGCAATACACTATATATGAATATATTATATATATATATATATATTATATATATATATATATATATATATTATATATATATATATATATATGGATTGTTGTAGGTGTTATGCATCGTACTCCTTTGCAACGCGTTGATGATACTGCAACTAAAAGTCTTTCGGGTGAAGCGCTGTTTATCTCATCAGATGAAGCCATAGTGCTATGTCGTTCTGATTTTTTTATTGTGTTTTCTTGGCAGAAATAATGGAGTGGTTTCCCCTTGCTTTCCCCAACTGTATGGCAATTGGCCCACAAGGAATTCATCCTTTCTTCGAGAAATATTGTTTTTAGTCCTACTGGGTGTCCAGACACCATCCTACATGGTATCAGTAGCAATTCCCATCAACCTAAATATACACACGTAAGCACGTTAAAATGGATCTCCGGCAGTTTCGACGATGGACTATTTAATTTTTCGATCAACTAGCCAACCCTCTAATAAGATTTTCGCTATGGTTGTTTGTTCTCCTACTCGGGAAGAAATTTTGATAAGTTCGGAATGTATCATATATGGCAATTAACACATTTTCCTTGATTTGTGTGCGCGTGTGTGTGTTTCTGTCTGTCTGTTTGTCTGTCTGTCTGTTTGTCTGTCTGTCTGCGTGTGTGTGGGTGTTTGAATGTGTCTGTGTGTGTAATTATGTGTGATTGCGTGCGTGTGTCTCCGTGTCGCTGAGTGAAGGCGCATGTGTGTGTTTGCGTGCACGAGTGTGCATGTTTGTGGATACATACGTACGTGTGAGTCTGTGTGTGCGGATACTTATATATACGGGTGCGCGTGTATAAATACGCTTGTTTTAGTACATAATATACACACTTTCACTTGACACGTATACACACACACACACACACACATATATATATGTTCCACCTAGCTCCTAACCCGTCACCCGTTTCTTTCTTCTCTTTTCAACCATATTTTTTCTCTTTTCACACTCATTTACTTTTCTTCTTTTTCACTGTTCTTCTGAAGAAGGAGAAACGTTTGAAACGTTAAGCTCTTCCTTTCCTTTCCTTTCTGAGCGTTAGACTAATACAATATTTGTTCAAATTTGTCCCGCCACTGCTGTCTTTTTACTTTTTCTTTTTTTTCTTTCATCGCGTTCGCAATACATACATGCTTGCATGCATACATACATACATACATATAAATATGTATGTATATGCATCAATACAAACGACTTTGCTAAATTAAATGTTAGATTATTAGATAATTCGATTACTTAATCAAATATATGTGGGCTTGTCCACTTAACTACATGAACGAAAACAAATAATTTCAGTTCATTGCATAATAGAACTGCGATTTTTTCCCTGGACAAATAGTGAATATTTTATTTGATATGAATAGGATATTCTGGAATCCATTTCATAAGTTACAGTGACAGTAAATCGTTATTTCATGCTTTACAAACCACCAATAAGTTAATCAATTAAGTTCATTGGAATGAATCATAATTATCGAAGTCCAGCATCCTTTCTTTTATCATATTTGTAGTCGTCCAAAATGCATATCATCAAAAAATATAATCTTCACAGTCTTTTCTTTTTTATGTTTTACTTGTTTCAACCACTGGACTGCGCCCATGCTTAGGCACCGCGTTGAAGGGTTTTAGTCGAACAAATCGCCCCCTATACTTACGTTTATTTTATTTTTTTAAGGCTGATGCTCATTCTCACGGCTTCTCTTGCCGAACTGCTAAGGTGGGGACACAAACAAACAAACAGCGGTTATCAAACAATGGAGGTCTTCCGGGTGGTCTTTTCCGCTCACGCGGGTACCACTCGACAACTGCGTGCGTCCACCGATTATCGGTGAGCCGGGTGACGTGTCCAGCCCATCTATACTTGCTGCGTGTATACTCTGCGATGACTTCTCTCACGCCGGACTTCTTTCTGATCTTGCTACTTATGTGCTCACTCAACGAGATACCAAGCATTGACCTTTCCATGGCTCTTTGAGCCGTTACCAGTCTTTGCTCTTCTCTCTTTGTGGTAGCCCATGTTTCACTACCATATAACATTGCAGGCAGACCTGCACTGTTAATGAGGTTGGCGCGAGTGGTCATTTCCAACCTTCCCTTGAGCACATCTCTTATGCCATTGACCGCCTTCCATCCGGCCCTTACTCTCCGTGAGATCTCCTTTTTCATATTCCGGCACATATTTACTTCCTGTCCCAAGTAGACATAT
>NC_043007.1:67890110-67892610 GCF_006345805.1 Octopus sinensis | reverse complement strand
TTGTGCAAAAATTTGAAATCCTTATTTATAACTTTTTTATGTAAGGCGGCAAACTAGCAAGATCGTTAGCATGGTGGACAAAAATGCTTAGCGACATTTCGTCGGCGTTTACGCCATATTCCACCGAGCAATTTTTTCAAGGTCAATAAAATAAGTACTCTGAGGTCGATATAATCTCCCAAAATTTTAGGCATTGTAAAGGATTATTTATAGTTTTGTCTGTGAGTCGAGATATTCCAAAAAAGAATTAGGATCTTTTCGGTTTGAACGGCAGTTTTTAACATAATTTCTAGGTAACTAAAAAATTTTAAACTTCATATACTGGTAGAATGTGTTTATAAAACATCTTCTTCTCTTGGCTTTATTGAGAAAATTTTATAGTTTGTAACATATTTGTTGGGTTTTTTTCTTCAATTTCTGCAATTTCAACCAATCACTAACGTCTATTGAGTTAAAAATCATTCTGTGCCGTATGAATATGTCCCTCGTTTAAGAAACAGATTGGGTTTATTTACATTTGTGAAGAATAAAAGATACCCTTCCCCCAACCCCTAACCTTAACCCTAACCGTAACCCTAAACCTAACTAACCCTAACCCTAAAACAGATTGAAATGCAATAGATCGATACTAGGGTTATAATTATGGGTGACAATTTCATATGACACCGCTAGAAAAAACTGCCGTTCAAACCGAAAAGATCCAAGAATTATTTCGTCTTATACCTACCGATAAAATTCTAGATCGTATTCTGAAATTTTATACTATAAACTACCAAAATATTATGCTGTAGAGTTTTGTATTAATTTTAATATTACGTGAACGACTGTGTGACTTGAAACTCTGCTTGAGGTGGAATTAAATATTCATATTAGCCGTTTGACTCTCGTTTGTATTACTAATTAGCACTTCTGTTCATTCAGATGCAAATACAGTAATTCATATGTGCGTGTGTGTGTGTGATGGTAACGGTGGTGAATCTCTGTCGTTCAAAGATGAGAGTTGACTCGTAATTTGCTGAGTATTCCATAGACATGTGTAACCGTAACGTAATTTTCGGGCAGAATCTGCGTGATACTGTGTATGACAAGGTTGTACCTAGTGAATTACATGAACAATCTACTTTGTCAGGCTTGTACACAGTATCTGCCTGCCCAATCTCTCTCACTGGGTATGGGTCAACCCGAGAATGTAGTATATGGCATTTCTTCCGCCGAGGTCGACTTTGCCTTTCATCCTTTCGGGGTCAATTAAATAAGTACCAGTTATGCACTGGGGTCGATATAATCGACTTATTCTGTTTGTCTGTTCTTGTTTGTCTTCTCTGTGTTTAGCCCCTTGTGGGTAGTAAAGAAATAGGTAGTATATGACATTTGTTCAAAATGCTAGGCAATAAGATCGAACCCTTGCCTCGTAGTTACTAAGCGAACTTCTTAACCATTCGACCATATTGTACTTGACATATGTGTGTGAATGCATGTATCTTTGAATGTATTAAGCAAGTAAGTGTGTGTGTGTGTGTGTGTGTGTGTATGTGTGTGTGTGTGTGTCTGTCTGTCTGTCTGTGTGTGTGTGTGTGTGTGTGTGCGTGTGTGTGATTGAGAGTGTGTATGTGTAGCGCTTGAACATGTTTCTGGAAGATCTGAAAGAAAAGTGGTATTAGTGATTGCCTCTGTGTGTGTACGTGTGTATGCATGATAAGATTTCAGGCCTATATGTGACACATCGCACAGCTTGTCTTATTCGGCGCTAACACTAATCTTCTTCGGAAAATTAGCTAATTTATTGCAAAGCCACGTACCCAACAAATGCATTAAATTTTACGGAACTTTACGCATATGTTCCAAGCTTAAATTACTAAACCCCAGTACGCACACACAAATACACATGCACACGCACACATATATACACTCACAAATATATATATACATACACAAACCCATCGACTGTGCCTGTTTATATGAATGTTTGCGCTTTTGCGTCTGCGTGTATAGGCATGTATAATTGCATGGTGAACATAGTAACCAGTTAATATATATTCCGAAATGTTATTGTTAGATAAATAATTCAAACGGGCTTTTGAGTCGCTAAGCCGTATAGATGAAGATAATATAGTTTTATATTTCGGCTATGAAACGACAGAATTCCATTATTTCCATAATTGCCGTTGTTGTAGCTTAACTCCATGCCAATTATATTGTTGTTATTTAACCTGAGGTTGACCTTTATAGAACTAATATACCATAAAAGCTGTCTGTTGATTCCAATATCGCAGCGTTTCCTATATGAAATCACAGACACACATTCACTCATAAACACACACACACACACCAAACACATATATATAATATATGCATATATATGGATATATATACAAATAATGTTTCTATGTCATTATGCCGGTTACAGTCTAATGATTCTGACTGGTGAACCAGTTTTATTGGATTTGCACTGAGCTGTAACCGATATAATGCAGGATAAATATTCTAATAATGACAATAA
>NC_043007.1:67882610-67887610 GCF_006345805.1 Octopus sinensis | reverse complement strand
ATGTATTTGTTCATAGTCAATGGGTTGGATGTGGCGCTAAAGAAGGAGCAAGAACTCCTCAATTATGCATATACACCTATTACTTACTGTTCTTTCTTCCGCATTATTTACATAGACATATTCGTATACGAAACGTACTAGCTTTCAGCGTTGGCTCTAAATTCTATAGAAAATCTGTACATATAAACTTTAAAAAATGCATGTATTTGTATGTATATTGTCATAAATCTAAAAAAGTTGTTTATACATTTTCAAAAACAAAATTAATAATTATTTCAACTTTATTTAATGGGATCATATAAAGGCAGAAATTTATTGAAGTAAACCTCGTTCAACAGACGATTTGTGAGTCAGCATAGTTATTCTGATTCAGGGTATAGGCAAAGAGCAATTGCAAATGGTATTTCTATGTCTTCAAAATCACATCATGCTTTGTGTACATAATGATAGTAAATTGTTGGAAATGGTCAATCTCAATAAAGAGCCTGCTGCAATGTGTAAATAATTTTCCTTATCTTTTTCTCTTCATAAACGGATTCTACCGTGTATTCTAAAGAATTTTAACCATTTGCCTGTCCACAGCATTTTCATAAGTTTGTCCTTTTAGTTAACCCATGTTTCACACGTTCTGGGTAATTATAAAGCTTTCTCTTCATAAGTCCTAAATTACTCTGGTGCTTGAAAAAATTGGCAATCTGTATCATATGCATATATGATGCATGGATATCAGGGAATTATCTCCTATGCATCACATGTGATATACAGAACAGGCAGAGGGTTAATGTGGATCTCTGTCGTACGACGATGCAGAGTGAAATAGTCAATCAAAATATCAAAATATTCAATCGGCCAAACATTTTCATGAATTAACATTTAAGTGGCTGAACATGCCATGGATATCTGTGCCATTAACGTAAATCTCGAGTACGTGACAAGGCTGTACCATTAGAATTACTGGTACAATCCAACCGTCTACCCTATTTCCCTCACAAGATATGGGTCGAAAAAAAATAAATGGCATTATGGTACGCAATGGGATCGATCCAGATATATCGTGGTTGGGAAAGGAACTTTATAACGACGCAGTGTAAACATAAAACGTGTTTTTACGGTTTCCTTGAACAGCAATCGCTTACATGCAAAGGTCATGAACCCTTACTTGTCTCAAAAATTCCTGTATAAAAAATAAAAGTTTATCTGCAATGTTTGATGTTGTTATTGTTGTCGATGTTTCTGTAATTTTCTTATTTACTATTTTCAGACAGTGAATATATATCCAAATCCAGAATGAGTCTAACAATTCTCACAGTACTGCTGGCATTAGAAGCTTGCATGATGTCGACGGCGGAAGCGATTAGACCAGCTTCCAGTGACATCAGCCCTGTAGATGCTTGTCTTTATTACTGCAGTGAATGTTACAAGGATGATGTAAGAAATTTCAATATCTATTAATATAATTGACAGTATGTTTCCATCTGTTTGTCCGTCCCCACAAAAAAAATTATCTTTTAAGTTTTAGGATTTATCTCCCTTGGTTATTATATGTAAACTGGAGAGTTAATTGTCAAAGTTAATGTTGGGTATATACTTTCGCTACTGTTAGTAATATCGAACAATGTTACATATGTAATTAACTGTTAAACAGTATCATTGTTATCAATAACCTATATTTGGAGCAAAAATACAAATCAAGAATTTGTTTAAATTTTATTTTATTTAATAGATAGGTTTAATTTGGAAATTAGTAGTCACCTCAGTATTTTGTGTAAAAACCATGAAATTTGAAAAAAGTAAAATTATAACTGTTACATTTATATCTAAAATTAACTGTGAGTTCAAATGTCATCGAAATTGCAAATACCAGTTGTTGTTATGTAGCGCAAGGTTGGTCCTAATCAAGCAATTCAATGATCAGAAGCGTTCCAACCATGACTATTCTATCTAATTTTTAGAATGTGTAGACAGTGTATTTAAGACTACATTATCTTATGTACCCTTCCTTTTCTAAGAGGACTGATGGAGTCTGAGAGACATTCGGCTACAACTTCTAACAGGGATACCGATTGTAGGAAGACCCTGTCATTGAAGTAACAGCATCTGATATAAACCGATTATACCTCTCTCCTCTCTATCTATCTTTTCTCTTTTTTCTCTCTCTCTCTCTCTCTCTCTCTCTCTCTCTCTCTGTATATATATATATATATATATATATATATATAATATGTAGGGAGAGTTTACGAAAAAAACAAAAGACGAAGACAAGTAGTGTACAAAACAAACAGATATATTAGTATAACGCTCAGGAATAGAAAAAGTCTTTTACGTTTCGAGCCTACGCTCTTCTACAGAAAGAGACACAGAAAAAACAAAGAGAGAAAAAAATGTGTATAGTGGCTAACGATCTATCATGGCGACTATATGTATATATATACTATATTATATATATATATATATATATATATATATAATATATATAATATATAGTAATAGATAGATAGATAGTAGATAGATAGATAGAGATAGATAGATAGATAGATAAGATAGATAGATAGATAGATATGTCTTTCTCTCTCTCCTCTAAAGATTTTAGGCTGTGTACTTGAGACAAAAATCAATATATTCCATACTGGACAATTAAACAAGTATCGAGATTAACATTAGGATGATTGAGAAAAAAATAATTGCATAAGAAATTAATTAATATAGAATAGAGATATGGAAGCTGAATATAAAGAGAAAATATTACAGTGATTTTAAAACGAGTGTAATTTGGATATTAAGATGGAAATATATCATTAGATATTAGTCGCAGATATAGCTGTGTGGTTAAGAAGTTCGCATCGAAACCACGAAATTACGGGTTCAGTTTCATTGCGTAGCACTTTGGGCCAGTGCCTTCTGATATAGCACCAACCGGACTAATTAATGCCTTCTAAGTGAATTTAGTGAGTGGAAAGTGTGTAGAATTCATTCGTGTGTGTGTGTGTGTGTGTGTGTGTGTGTGTGTGTGTGTGTGTGTGTGCGCGTGCGTGTGTGTGTGCGTGTGGATAGATAGATATACATTTAAATATACACATACTCACACACACACATACACACACATACACACATACATATATATATATGTATGTTGATATATATATTGTATATATATATTATATATATATATATATTATATATATATATATATATATAATTATATATATATATATATATAAATATTAGAGAGTTACCACTATGTGGATAGCTCTAGTGCTATATATATATATATATATATAATATATATAATATATATATATATTCTATATTTCTGATGAAGAGCTCCGCTCGAAACGTGAAATCCTCTTTCTTTTCTTTCCTGGGCGTCCAATAACACTGTACTTATTCCACGTCCTCGTGTTGTGGTTTTTCTTGCTTGTTCATGTTTGGACTGTCTATATGTGTGTGTGTGTGTGTGAGTATGCATACATATTTTTACGTATGTTGGATTCTATCAGTATAAGAGGTATCGCGGAGCTTATTCATTCCTGGAGTATTCAAAATGTGGGACAATAATAACCAATAATAATTGTAGCATTGGGCATGATAAAAAATCATATGAACGAAAATGTAGAATTTATACCTAGACCCTGAACACTATACACTGTCCAAAAAATAGCCCTGCTCGGAACGGCCCACATCCTACGCAAGACACTATCAATCCAATAATACAACCTAAACAAATACCCTACAACTACAAGACACACTCTATGCAGCATCTATCCAGTGAAATAAACTCCCACCAGCAAGCTAGAAAACCAAAGTATTACACACTCAACACACAATACAAACAGTAACACAACAAAAGACAGCACCACATCTCAAGGAAAAAATGCTTATGCAATACAGTACCGGGAAGAGTTTGCACACTCCCAACAGCAGAGAAAGAACACACAATGCTGCATACACCCCAACACAGAGGCGTAGCAGGTCATGTAGTAGAAATTTGCCTCAATCTACCAAATATTGAACAATTATAGAGTAATAATAATAATAATAATAATAATAATAATAATAATAATAATAATAATAATAATAATAATAATAATAATCTCGCTTTTACTCTTTTACCTGTTTCAGTCATTTGACTGCGGCCATGCTGGAGCACCGCCTTTAGTCGTGCAAATCGACCCCAGAACTTATTCTTTGGAAGCCTAGTACTTATTCTATCGGTCCTTTTGCCGAACCGCTAAGTTACGGGGATGTAAACACACCACTATCGGTTGTTAAGCGATGTGGGGGGACAAATACAGACACACAAACATATACACACACATACATATATATATATACATATATATACGACAGGCTTCTTTCAGTTTCCGTCTACCAAATCCACTTTCGACCCGAGGCTATAGTAGAAGACACATGCCCAAGGTGCCACGCAGTGGAAATGAACCTAGAACCATGTGGTTGGTAAGAAAGCTACTTACCACGCAGCCACTCCTGCGCCTAATAATAATAATAATTATTATTATTATTATTATAACAACAACAACAACAACAACAGCAACAACGACAACAACAACAACAACAAAAGGCTTAGTGAAACACAGTTACCCAGGCTTTCTGAGCGAAAATATATAATTTATTTTGCCATTTATGAAGCTGGTAAAAACATCATGTAGCAGAAAATATTGCGGGACCTGTTCTTACGTCTAGATGTGAAGGAAGTTGAGAGTGGCTGTGTTTCACAAAGTAAAACACTGCTCTCCTAAGGGAGAGCACAGTCACCTTCCACCTCCTTCTGTGATTTTTATTATATCTTTACTTTGATCTAGTTAAACTTCAAACCACCTACATTCATGCATAAACATGTAACCTTGATGGGAGTGACAACTTGTATTATGTTCTAGTTATGTGAAGAATCCTAAGTGTTAAATTTCACTTTTAATTCGCCTGAAGAAAGCGTTATATTTATTTATTTAATTTTGCATGATGTAACATTTTTTCCTCAATAA
>NC_043007.1:67862610-67880110 GCF_006345805.1 Octopus sinensis | reverse complement strand
TTGTTGTTGCTTTTATCACACAAGCTTGGAGACTCGTTAACACGTCGGAAAAAATGTTTTGCCTAATTTGCTCCGGCACTTTATGCTTTGAGCTCGAATCCCATCGAAGTCACTTTACCTTTGCCTTTCATCCTTTGGAATCGATAAAATGTGCCAGTTAAGTATTGGATCAATGCATTCCCTAAATACACTTCCCGTCAAAATTGCAGGTCTTTTAGCAAAATCAGAAATCACTACAGTTATTGGGTTGTCCGGAAAGTTCTTGCCGATTATTACAGGAAAGAAAAAGGTCAATAAATATTTGGCATTACATTTTTAGTCAACCAAATATGAACCAGTTTCTTGCACAATGCGTCTCCATCTTTCCTTTAACTTGAAAATACCCTCTTTTCAGAATTGAGGTGGTTTCATGACAAAGAATTCATCAATGTATCGTTTTACGTCAACCAAGGAATTGAAATTTTTACCATTAAGACTATTCTGCAGAGACCTGAATAAGTGGAAATCTGAAGGAGCAATATCTGGAGAAAGTGGAGGGTGGGGTAACACATCCCAGCCGAGCTGCAGCAATTTTTGTCTAGTTCCCAATGCACCAAGTGCTGAAAATGAACTTTCTTATTTTCCATTTTAAAGGGTTACAGAATTAACACAGGTTATGGGAACATAAACCTTCTTCCACGAAATGATAGCTTAAACTGTGCTCTAAATGGAGGTGTAGTCAAATCCTATTTTATGGACTCAACCATGTTCTAAAATAAGTCGAAAGGTAAGCTACTATAAATCGACACGTACTTTCCGGACAACCCAATACATATTTAAAGCAGCGAATTGGCAAAATCGTTAGCACGCCGGACAAAATGCTTACTGGAATTTCGTTTGTCTTTACGTTCTGTGTTCAAATTCCGCTAAAGTGACATAGTCTTTCATTCTTTCGGGATCCATAAAATAAAGTACGAGTTATGTACCGGGGCCGGTGTAATCAACTAGCCCCCTCCCATAAAGTTTCAGGCCGTGTACCTATAGTAGAAATAATTTTAGTTACATGTGTAACGGCGATGAGGTGGCAGATTCTGTAGCACGCCGGACTAAATCCTTCGCGACATTTCATTTTGCCTTACGTTATGAGTTCAAATTCCGCCAAGGTTGACTTTGCCTTTCATACTTTCGGAGTCGATAAAATAAGTACCAGTTTGAGTTTTGAGGTCGATGTAATCGATTAGCTCCCTCTTCCGAAATTTATTCCTATTACGAGGGAATGGTGAAAAGGTCCCCGCTTTAATGGAGCCGCAAAAGGCCTGGCTGAAAGCCCAACCTTCCGAGTTCTTTTACAGGACTTAGAAAAACTGAAGAACCGCTGCAATAAGTACGTGGATCCAAGAGGGGAATAGATGCAATAAAATCACAATTAACTGATCCTACTGTATTTTCTTTTACCCAAAGCCAGGAATTTTTCAGCATCCCTTCGTACAGAAGGATTATTATGTTTTAAATATTCTTATGTATACTATTCTACTTTCAGGGTAAGAAAATGATGCAATGCGCCAACGGTGTTTGTCCACATGCATCCACATCCTCACATGATTTCCTGCTACTCCTCCACAACAATGATTGCAGTGTTGATGTCGTGTCTAACCGTCTCTACCGTCGAAACTACTTTCAATAAGATGAAGTAATAGCACCCTCCAAGTTTCAATTTTAATATTGCTTCGGTTACTGCTTTATGTATATGTAAGTGTGTGAAGTGTGTGTGCACGCGCGTGTGTGCGTATAAGTACGTACATGTGTGTGTGTCTGCTCGTGCGTGAACCAATATATATATATAAGCCGGACGAGTTATTAAATTATACCGAAAGTCAGTGTGTTCACTATGTGTGAAGAGGTATTTGCACTTGTTTGAAGGTGTATATATAAGGTATATACATATATGTACGTATATATGCATATATTTATATATTATTTATATTATATATATATATACATATTACATTATATATATCCATATATATGTATACATATATATATCCATATATATACCTATATATGCATATACATAAATATGTATACATGCAAATATGGCCAGATTGGAGCAATCTCAAGATTAATCAGCCGAAATTGCGAGGATGATCCGGTTCTTGACTGAAGATTGAAGGCTTCGAATGTCCCGTCTGTGTTTTTTGTATCGTCTCCTAAATGTTTTGCGTTCTTGTCCCAGTTTGTATTTTTATACATATATATATATATATATATATATATACGCAGACACACATACGTCTTCAGATGGATGGACATGTGGAGGGAAGAATAGATGGATGCATGTTTATTTGTGTATGGATGGCTATATATATATATATATATTACTTTTACAGAATCATTCAAATTCTTCTGTCTTCAAGCCTACCACTAATAAAATAACAACGCTTTTGTGAAAATGCAAATGTGTTAATGTGTATGTGTATGAATAGATATATTTTGCTGTTATTGTGTGTACATGTCTCATAACCACTGAAATAAGTGTGATTATTCCTTATGAATATATATATATATATATATATATATATATATATATATATATATATATATATATGCATATATATGGCAATGTTCACACAAAGGAACCTCAAACAGAATAAAACATTAAATGTTTTAGAGTTTCACTGTATCTCTATTTCACTGGGTTTAATGAATGTGATTTGCCTTCGGATCTTTTCGGTTTGAACGCCAGTTTTTAACATAATTTCTAGGTAACTAAAAAAATTTAAACTTCGTATACTGGTAGAATGTGTTTATAAAACATCTTTTTCTCTTGGCTTTATTGAGGAAATTCTATAATATGTAAGATATTTGTTGTTTTTTCTTCAATTTCTGCAATTTCAACCCATCAGTGACGTCCGTTGAGGTTAAAAAAAACATTCTGTGCCGTATGAATATGTCCCTCGTTTAAGAAACAGATTGGGTTTATTTACATTTCTGAAGAAAAAAAGATTCCCTTCCCCCCACCCCTAACCCTAACACTAACTAACCCTAACCCTAAAACATATACAAATGCAATGGATCGATACTAGGGTCATAATTATGGGTGACAAGTTCATATGACACCGCTAGGAAAAAACTGCCGTTCAAACCGAAAAGATCCTCGCGTTCTTTTGTAGTCTAACAAATGAAAATCTTTAGTTGAAATATAAACATTTGTAAGTTCCCCCTATGTTTACCATTTATATACTCTTTTACCACAACTTAACCTTCTCAGACCTGGGACCCTGTGTCTAACTTTACCTTCCACCTAGGATCCTGAGAAAAACGATAAATAGTTACACATACAGCTCAAGAGTATAAAAAATTGCAGGCAAGCTAAAGGACAGAATCGGCTGCATATTCTTTCTCTGCTTGCGTTATACGTTACTACTTTACTGCGAATCCGGCAGCGATCACGTTTAACATATTCCCACTATAGCAGGACACGGTGTGACAGGGTTAGGGTGAAATGTTCACCTTCATTTTTAACTTTACTTCTGCAACAGTGCTTAACAACGTTTGTTCCCTGTCCCGCCATAATACAATACCAGACGTGTTCCGTTTGCACCCGATTGTTTTGCTTTTGTTTTTTTTCTCTTGGAATGTTTCAATAACATTCCTCACTTTTAAAGAGGAGAATACATTCTGGTTCTAGCGTGCCTTTTCATATGATGTATGACTGTCAGGACAATCTTCTCTCTACAGAGAGCATTTTAAATAGATTTGATAGCAATGTTATGCCTCATGCTTATCACGTTGGTAATATTAATCACACTGAGGGCGGCGAGTTGGCAGAATCGTTAGCACGCCAGGCGGAGTGCTTAGCGGTATTTCGTCTGTCTTACGTTCTGAGTTCAAATTCCGCCGAGGTCAACTTAGCCTTTCATCCTTTCGGAGTCGATAAATTAAGTACCAGTTACGCACTGGGGTCGATGTAATCGACTTAATCCCTATGTCTGTCTTTGTGTGTCCCCTCTATGTTTATCCCCTTGTGGGTTGTAAAGAAATAGGTATTTCGTCTGTCTTTACGCTCTGAGTTCAAATTCCGCCGAGGTCAACCTAGCCTTTCATCACTTAGGAGTCAATAAATTAAGTACCAGTTGTGTACTGGGGTTGATCTAATCGACTGGCCCTCTTCCCCAAAATTTCGGGCCTTGTGCCTAGAATACAAAAGAATATTAATCACATTGAATGAGGCGAGGAGACATAATCGTTTGCACTCGGGACGAAATGCTTAGTGACATTTCGTCTGACTTTACGTTCTGAGTTCAAGTTCCGCCGAAGTCGACCTTGCCTTTCATCTTTTCGAGGTCGATAAAATAAGTACCAGTTAAGTACTGGGGTTGATGTAATCGACTTATCCCCTCTCCCAAAATTGCTGGCCTTGTGCCAGAATTTGAAATCACTATTCATCACACTAGTGTGACACAATGCACTTTTTTCAACCACAAAGTCCCTCTTATTGATCAGGTATTTAATAGTTATCTCCTCTTTTTGAATAGCGAGTGCGTACCTCTGATTCGTCGTGCATTTAGGTATGTATATTCGTATGGTATGCATATATCTGTGTGTGTGTGTGTGTGTGTGGTGTGTGTGTGTGTGTGTGAGTTGTGTGTGTATGTGTGTCTGTGTGTCTGTGTGTGGAGTCGTTTAAGAATCCAAAGCGATGAAAAATAGACACTCGTATATTTGCCAGTAGAGTGGTACATGAATCAACGTACACAGTATTATGAATCAATTACAGCCGGTATTCGTCGTCATATTTCCAATCTTGGCACTTCTGATGAGCGTGATTCTTAGATAATCATCTAATTATCTAATATCCGGCGCGAAACAGATTAAGATTCTCTCCAATGGACTTATAACAGTGTATTCTTCGATTTACATATATACAGGATTGGTCAAAAATTACCTGACAGTAAATCAAAATCATTTAATTCCAAATATTTATTTATCTTTAACAACTGCATGAATTTAATTTTAAAAAATCTGAATATAAAACATCATGAAACTGGTTCAAACTGAAGTCCTTCTTGAGCGACACCATTTTTCCAAATGAATAAATAAGATTGAATATTAAGTATTTATTGAATTCTTATTTACTCTCGGTGGTGCCCCAGCATGGCCGCGGACTTCGGGCTAAAACATTTTTAAGGATTTAAGGATTTTATCGGTTGACTTCTGGCCAACCTTATATATATATATATATATATATATATATATAATATATATATATATATATATTATATATATATATATATACATATATATACATACATATACATACATATACATGCCTATATATTATACATATATATATATATATATATATATACATGCCTACCAATATATATGCATATAATTATATTTAAAAAAAGGTGCAGCACTCCGTCGGTTACGACGACGAGGGTCTCACCTGATACGATCAACGGAACAGCTTGTTCGTGAAATTAAGGTGTAAGTGGTTGAGCACTCCACATACACATGTACCCTTAACGTAGTTTTCAGGGAGATGCAGCATGACACAATGTGACAGGTCTCTCCCGTTAAAATACAGGTGCTACTCATTTTTGCCAGCTAAATGGACTGGAGCTACGTGAAATAAAGTGTCTTGCTCAAGGACACAACGCGATACTGGGAATTGAACTCATGGCCTTACGATCGTGAGCAGAATGCCCTAACCACTAAGCCACGCGCCTACATATAATTATACAGGGTGTCCATAAAGTCTTTTTACAATTTTACAATTTTATTACAAAGGTAGTTGACAAGATATCTTAACCAGATTTGCTTTATTATTGATTCTAGTTTCAGCTCACGAGCTGTGGCCATGCTGGGGCACCGCCATTATAATAATTGTTTATTAAATTGTTTTAAACTGTTATTTGATAGACCTCAATATCAGCACCATTAGTTTCGCGAAGCACATCAAGACGGTACTCGATTTCTTGCCATGTTCGCTGTAGGATAGCCTCATCAACGGTGGCAATAGAATTGCGAATCCTTTGCTTCAAGTTAGTAATGTCCCGTATCTTTGTTTGATACACGAAACCTTTTACATAGCCCCATAAAAGAATTCCAAGGGAGTGATATCTGGCGAACGCGGTGGCCATGGAATTAACCCATCCCTTCCAATCCATCGGTCTGGAAATGTTTGAGTGAGGAACTGACAAACATGCCGTCCCCAATGTGGTGGTGCACCAACTTTCTGGAAACTGATGGCTGGTTGTAAATCAATCAGTTGTGGTGCCACATATTCTGTCAGAAGGTCGAGGTAAACATCTGCAATAATTGTTGCCTCGTTGAAGGAAAATAGACCAATTATTCGATTGCACACGATTTTACACCACATCCCTGTCTCCATAAATTTCTTGTGCCATGCACGAATTGAAGGATGCGATTGTGGATCGCTTCCATACTTAGTTCTGTAGTTTCGTTGTGTCTGAACATCCGATTTTGTCTCAATAAACTAGGATACACATTGTGCCTTTTCATATGGAGTAGCCATTTTATAGGGGTTCAGTGAATTAGTTTACTTCCATCAACAGAGTATCTGAAACACAAAAATGTAATATCAATAAAAACTTTAATAAACAATTATTAAAATAAACAAATCTGGCTAAAATATCTCAACTACCTGTGTAATAATTTTTTTTTTTAATTGTTAACAAACTTTATGGACACCCTGTGTATATACAAAATGTATACATGTGTATATACATACATATATATGTGTGTGTGTGTGTGTGAGTATGCATTATGTATATGTACAGAGTGTGCTTTGTTCGTGTTTGTGTGCGCGTGTGTACGCGTCTGTATGTTTGTATGCGTGTGTACTGGCGTGCGCGCGCATTACGTTTCCAATTTAAAATGATATAAACCCAAAACTTCCGTGTACTGCAGATCATTTTGAAAGTCTCAAGAAGTGGAAACTGAACAGAATGACTCAGGAAGTGGTGCCAGGAGGTGACAGAAGCAGGCAGACGAAGCAATGGAAGAACGAAGCCGTGTACATATAAATATATATATATAAATATATATTATATAAATATATATATATATATATATATATATATATATATATATATATATATACACATATATATATATATATTATATACATATATATATATATATACATGTATATATATATATATATATACATAGATACATATATATAAATATATACATATATACATAAATATATGTATATATATATATATGTATATATATATTCATATATATATATATATATACATACGCATACGCAAGATCTTTTATTTATATATTCGTGTATTAACAGACTGAATAAGAATATGTATGTGTGCTTACAAAATGCGTAAAAACATACACACACATACAAACACGTACACAGACACACACAGACATTCATACCCACCCCCACACATATATACATATATATATATATATATATATATATATATATATATATAATGCAATCATACATATATGCATTGATACGTAATGCACTCATGTACACACATGTAAGTGAATAAATTTTGATTTTGATTCTGTGTTTTACGCATCGTTTTCTGTTGTTTTTTCCCCAGTTTTCCTTAATCTACGTTGTTGTCTTATAGGAAGCTGTATATCTCAAGGGAGATAGTCGTTTCTAAGCATGTCCCCTCTTTTGTCTTCTGCGGAGAATTTTTTATGCCATACATACATATATTGGGTTGTCCGGAAAGTTCGTGCCGATTTTTAAAGGAAAGAAAAAGGTCAATAAATACTTGCCATTACATTTTTAGTCAACCAAATATGAACCATTTTGTTGCACAATGCGTCTCCATCTTTCCTTTAACTTGAAAATACCTTTTTCCCAGAATTCAGGTGGTTTCATGGCAAAGAATTCAACAATGTATCTTTTTACGTCATCCAAGGAATTGAAATTATTACCATTAAGACTATTCTGCAGAGACCTGAATAAGTGGAAATCCGAAGGAGCAATATCTGGTGAAACTGGAGGGTGGGATAAGACATCGCAGCCGAGCTACAGCAATTTTTCTCTGGTTCCCAATGCATCAAGTACCGAAGATGAACTTTCTTATCTTCCATTTTAAAGGGTTACAAAATTAACACAGCTTATAGGAACATAAACCTTCTTCCAGGAAAACAGCTTAGACTGTGCTCTAAATGGAGGTGTAGTGAAATCCTATTTTATGAACTCAACCATGTTCTAAAATAAGTCGAAATGTAAGCTACTACAAAGCGGCACGAACTTTCCAGAAAACCCAATATATATACATATATATATATATATATATATAGATATATATATATATATATATATATATATATATATATATATATATGAAAAGACTCCGCCGGTTACGACGGCGAGGGTCCCAGCTGATACGATCAACGGAACAGCTTGCTCGTGAAATTAACGTGCAAATGGCTGAGCATTCCACAGACACGTGTACCCTTAACGTAGTTCTCGGGGATAATCAGCGTGACACAGAGAGTGACAAGGCTGACCCTTTGAAATACAAGTACAACTCATTTTTGCCAGCTGAGTGGACTGGAGCAACGTGAAATAAAGTGTCTTGCTCAAGGACACAACGCGTCGCCGGAATCGAACTCACAACCTTACGATCATGAGCCGAATGCCCTAACCACTAAGCCACGCGCCTCACTATATATATATATATTATATATATATATATGGATAGAGAGAGAGAGAGAGAGAGAGAGACAGAGAGACAGAGAGACAGAGAGAAAGAGAAGTGGAATTAAGAGAAAATGGATTGAACGACATTCTATATTTCAAATCACTACAGTTATTTCCTCACATTGCTACAACCGTAGCACATACTGCATATACTGCACAAATAATTAAAGAGAAAAATAAGAATTTATTAAAACTTATCTTGATTTTGCCTGAATCCGTGTTAAAATAAAATTGCAAATCAACATAATTCCTGTTTAGATATACAAATAATTCCTATTCAGATATAGAAATTCCAATGGTGAAACTTATTTCGAAATTAGAGAATATTTACACACACACACACATCAAAAATTCATAAGTATCATGTCAATATGGCTCGACTATTGTTTTTAAATTCACTTGTTTTTTTGCGTAGAATGGAAAAAGTTTGAAAAAGATTATGTTTCATTTTGTGTTGAAAAACAAATGGTGAAAGAATTGTAATGGTGATTGCTGTCGTGAGGGCAAGAATGGAACGGTGCTCCAAAATTATCGATTTTCATGGATTTCAAACATTTTTTTTCATAAAAGGCTTTCTCTCGTTATTTTGAAATACGTGATAAAAAAAATATTTGAAAAATCTTCGTCAAAACAAAGAAAATCTAACGCAGGTGAGCTATTCCGAAATTCCGCCAAATGTGTGTTTGTGTGTGTGTGTGTGTGTGTGGAGAGAGAGAGAGAGAGAGAGAGTGAGTGTGTGTGTGAGAGAGAGAGATAGAGAGAGAGAGTGAGTGTGTGTGTGGAAGAGGGAAGGAAAAAACAGCGGTCGCATTAAAAGGCATCACTTTTTATTCACCCCATCCCATCATCATAATGATGATCATCATCATACATATATACATACATTCATGCATACATATATATAATCATATATATATGGATGTATGTATGATGATGATGAGGAGGAGGAGGGGGAATTGTCCTTTAAATAATCGTAAATGTTTTTATTGTGGAAAAATCGGGCATAAAAACTCACATTGTAAATTGAAACAAAAAAAAGGGTCAAACAAAAAAAAATTCTAAGCGATGCTCAGAAAAGAAAATTTATGTCCATAAAAATGAATAAAGTGAATATCAAGTTACAATTGGATACAGGAAGTGATATCACGATAATTAATATAGATACATGGAGAACATTTGAGAAAATTAGATTAAAGGAAACCGCGAAAATTGTGCAAAGTGTCTCAGGAAAAAAAATAATGTTTCTGTCGTACATTAGCTCTCTCTCGCACTCTCTCTCTCTCTCTCTCTCTCTCTCTCTCTCTCTCTCTCTCTCTCTCTCTCTCTCTCTCTCTCTCTCTCTCTCTCTCTCTCTCTCTCTCTCTCTCTCTTGTCGAAAGGATCGCAGAGCAACATGAAATGAAGTGTTTTTGCTCAAGAACACAACACATCACCTGCTCCAGGAATTGAACCAAAGATCTCGCAATCGTGAGTGCAACACCCTATCTACTAAACGGTGGGCCCTTACGGTTTTAGATATAGTTCTTAAAATAAACGTTGCTTGAAAGTTATTTTATTAACAATTATAGATAACATGGTGTGATTTTAAACCTGAACTCCTAAATATTTCCTTAATTTTAACTTCAAGAATAATTAAAATTTTAGATAACATAGTGTAATTTTAGACTTTTAAGTCATAAATATTATATTAATTTTAACTCCAATATTAATTGAAACTCAGATAACACAGTTAAAGTGTGGTTTTAAACCTAAACCAATAAACATTTTATTAATTTTGTCTCACAGATTAATTACGCTTAAAATCTATATATTATTAATTCCACCCTAGCGAAGGTGGAGGTATTATTTTCAGTCGTGTTTGTTTTGTAGCAATCATAATAAACCTTTATCGACGGTAATATGACGTCATGGTCATGTTGGCTAAATAGGTATAATTGTTAGTTTCCCATTGGTTAATATTACTGCCCATATTTGAATTGTAACTTTCGTCAAAGAGAAATGTTTCACGAAATACGGTTCTTAGAATTCAGGCTTAAGCATTTATAAAAACCCTGATTTTGGGGAAATTAATCTGTGTTCGTTGGTTGTCACTCGATCCACGACACTCACTCTCTTGAGATATTGGCTGTTGCCATGCCATGTCTTTTATCTAATTCAACAAGGTTAACTTAAATTGTTTAAAACTCTTGTAGCTTAACAAAAATAAATCTCTGAACGAGATGTAAACAGAAACTGCACGACAATGTAAGGTATACTAGCCATCTCAATATGGCTAACCACTAAGGGTGGGTGTTACTGTAGCTTGTAGCCCAGGAGATCATCGTCTCCAGCTGGCTTTAGGCACACTTTCTGTGCACTTATGGTATTTGCAAAGGGAGGTCATCCCTCCCTCGTCAACCTAAGTGATACGCACGGACTGCAGTTTCGAGGTATTTGCCTGTCTTCGACGTACGGCAATCACCGGTTTTCGATGAAGAGAATCCCAATGCAAATCCTTATATATCGTTTTTCCAGTAACTTTTCGTCACTGATCTCGAAAAACTATATGCAAGCAATAATAAATCTCTGAACGAGATGTAAACAGTAACTGCACGACAATGTAAGGTATACTAGCCATCTCAATATGGCTAACCACTAAGGGTTTTTCGAGATCAGTGATGAAAAGTTACTGGAAAAACGATATATAAAACCGGTGATTGCCGTACGCCGAAGACAGGCAAATACCTCGAAACTGCCTCCCGTGCGTATCACTTAGGTTGACGGGGGAGGGATGACCTCCCTTTGCAAATACCATAAGGGCACAGAAAGTGTGCCTAAAGCCAGCTGGAGACGATGATCTCCTGGGCTACAAGCTACAGTAACACCCACCCTTAGTGGTTAGCCATATTGAGATGGCTAGTATACCTTATCTTGTAGCTTAGTTATGGAAGAATTAGTTAATATAAATATTATATCGTAACTCTCTACGACAATCTTCTTTTGACTTATAAATTGTACTGTAAATTAAATGTACGTAAATAAACTAATTTAATAAATAATTTCTTTTTCTTCATTTTCTTCAACCTGTTGATGAAATTTATTTCTGCAACTATGAAACTGTTATTATAGCGGTGAGAAAGAGCTAGCTTTATTATCTTCAACATACATGCACGTTCAGCGTCTTGGGGTGTATAATTCACCACAGCGTTTACGCAGCCTGAGTTAAGATTTATGTATGGTGATAAATACTTATAATTAAGTTATAAGTGACGGATTTATTACCATAGTTTCCTTCGCAAGAAATAATTATATTTATTATCTCTTCCAAGTCAAAACCCGTAATAAATGGGTAATCCACCGTTTGTTTGTCCGTGGACAAGATATCTCAAGATATCACAGACATACCAAGAAATATGTGTGATGTATATATATATATATATATATATATATATATATATATATATATATATATATATATATATATATATATATATATATATATATATATATATATATCATCTGTTGAATAAGAACAACATTATTTTATTCTTTATGAGTTGTCATCTGTTTGCTTTCTATCAACATCATCATTTAATTTTTAGTAACGCATGAGATTATATTAACAGCTAATGCCTTAGTATTTTAGGATTGCATCATGAGTAGCTTCTTTCAATTTCGGTCAACCAAATACATTCACAATGTTTTGGTTTGTGATTGTCTCACACTGAGGAACTACCCAGAAACCTAGGTCTGAGAGTATCACATAAGGCTAGAGATGACAGCGATGACCTCCCTTGGATATACTATATGGATACAAACCATCTGTCGGTAGCCAACAGGAAAAAATGTTTTCCTGGGGCTTAAAAAACAGTAACATCGTCCTTGTATAGGGCTGCCACATTATGTTGGCAAATAAACTACACTGTTCAGTAGTGTTATGACATATCTCTCGCTCAGAGATTTAAAAGAAGTTGTTTTCTCTTTATATATATACATACATATATATAGATACATACATAGAGAAAGAGATAGACAGAAAGACAGGCCGACAGATAGATAGATAGATAGATACATACATACATACATACATACATACATACATACATACATACATACATACATACATACATACATAAATACATAGACAGATGGCCAGACAGACGGACGGGCAGACAGACAGATTAGTGAATCAACTCATAGAGATTGATAACATAAATACCAAACTTGAAAATAATAACCAGAATCGATGTAATCGACTAAGTCTCTGAAGACAGTGCTCCAGCATGACCACCATCCGATGACTGAAACCTGTAGAAGGATAAAGGAAAGCACACACATTCACACATACATTTACATACTTGTGTGTGCTTACATATATATATAATATATGTGGAGATGCATATGTGTATATAGATATATGTATGTGCCATACTTGATTTTAAATGTTTCTTCATAAAATAATATGATATAATAGATTTATAATATGGGCATTATGTCTATATTATTTATATCTGTATAATATCTATATTATATATATTGTCTATAAGAGACAGTTTGGGATTTTGTTCTATTGTTTAGCAGTCAATTGCATTAAAATTATCTATCTGTCTAATAGATTATGTTTTCCATCTCGTCCCATAGTTACAACATTACACAACATAGACAGTCGCAGAATAATAGATATCTTCAAGACGAATTTAGTAATTTTTGCGGTTTCTGTTTTTCCGTTGAGACTTGATTGTTTAGTATATCCTTTCTTCCAATGTCCAATGTGCAAATTATGTAAAAACGATCATATGCAATTTTTTAATCTATATAATATTTATGTTCGCTCAAGAAACAAATTGTGACGTCACATTTGTTTGCTATTGAAATTTAATAATAAACAACAATCAAACAATTACGTCTGGTGTTTTATATACAGTGGGACACAAAAGTCGCACCAGTGAAATAAAACTTTTTCATGCTATCTTCATATTTGCTATGCTTTGTAAGTAAATGTGCTAAAGTAGAGGCGCAATAGCCCAGTGGTTAGGGCAGCGGACTCGCGGTCGGAGGATCGCGGTTTCGATTCCCAGACCGGGCGTTGTGTGTGTTTATTGAGCGAAAACGCCTAAAGCTCCACAAGGATCCGGAAGCGGGTGGTGGCGACCCCTGTTGTACTCTCACTCTTTCTTCCTGTTTCTTGAGTAACGCTGCGATGGACTGGCGTCTCGTCGAGCTCGTGGGGAACACATACGCCATAGCAACCGGGAAATCGGGCCCATGAGCCTGGCTAGGCTTGAAAAAGGGCGCATAAAAAAATGTGATAAATATTCATAAAATGATGATTATTTTTATTTTAGCACCATGTCAGAATTTTTTAAATGTTAATTTGTCCAAACCATGGATTGGCAGACGAGGTCCTGTGTCTTGGCCTCCGAGGTCCCCAGACCTAACTCCCCTTGACTTTTTCCTATGGGAGCATTTTAAGTCTGTTGGTTATACAGATTGTTCGAGAAGTGTTAAAGAATTAAAAGAAAACATAAAAGTTCAATGTGCAAAGATTGACACTGAAGCCTTGAATAATGTACAAAATAAACTTTGGTTTCGTTTTCAGAAATTTAATGAATATGAGCGGAAACCCTAACCTTTTTTTTATGGGTAAATAATCTTGTGATAATGAACGTTACTTAAATATAATAAGAGATTATCGTATCTCATATAAATGGCATTTCTCGAGATCAGGGTGATGCGCGACTTTTGTATAACGATTACTAAAACTGTTGTATCGCAAAGACAAAATATTTGGATATGACTACCTTATTTATACGTGGAGAAATCAGTTAATTTCCTTTCAGATCTATTTTTATACAGATAATTTTCTAACTTCATTCAGGATGCGACAAATTTAACCCGCAAAAGAAAAAAAATCCATAGTTACAAGTTATTAGTGAAGCATAAAAGCATCTTTGTTTTTTCGTTTGGGATGGAGGTGATGTAATGTAAGAAGATAATACAACCACACCGAGATGACTATCTCAGACAAATACTGTTAATCATTCACCTGTGAGTTGATTACATTGGAAACTATTAAGGAGATTACAACTACAGGAAACAGTTTTATTCTGAGGAATCGTGGGTGGATTTAAACTGAAAGGGACAGCAGCACTCTTTGAAAGACAGAGATTGTAATTAAGCAGATGCGCTGGGAAAGTCAACTTTTTTGGGAAGTAACGACTTGCACATCAGCAAATAAAGCTGGTTTCAATTCACGTAAGCACACTCCTCAAGTAAAGAAATTCGAGACTTTGAAGCAGAAGATTCTTGCCAAATGTTTCAAGCAGTAGAACTGGAAACGAGACCATGTAGTCAAGAAACAAACTTCTTACCGTTGTCAAAGCCTTCAGATGTAAATATTTACATCTCGGTGGATTGAGCCAACGAAAACTAGTTGTCGAAGCCAGGTAAACAGCAAAGTTCTAGTGACTACATATGAGCCAGAGAAGGCAGCGAGCTGGCAGAATCGTTAGCACACCGGACAAGATGCTTAGCGGCATTTCGTATGTCTTTACGCTCTGAGTTCAAATTCTGCCGAGGCCGACTTTGACTTTCGCCTTTTAGGGGTTGATAAAATAAGTACATGTTGAGTACTGAGGTCGACGTAAATTGATTAATCCCTCCCCTTGGGCATACTTTGAAACCGATATACGACAGCTTCACCTTCCACTTAGACAACGGTCTAAGTCAAAGAATAATGAGTTCTTCGAACGAAAAAGTCAAAATACAGCCAAGCATTTTCTATTTGTAATAATAGATCTTAATGATGTTTGCGTTGTAAATAAAATATTTGGGGATATATATATATATATATATATTATATATATATATATGTATGTATGTATATGTATGTATGTATGTATGTATGTGTGTATGTATGTATGTATGTATGTATGTATGTATGTATGTATGTATGGATGGATGGATGGATGGATGTAAGTATGAACATATGTATGAATATATATGCATATATATTTGTACATATATATGCATAATTATGTATGTATTTATAGATATATATGTGGATATATATATATGTGTATATATATATATATATATATATATATATATATATATATATATATATATATATATATACAATATACATATACACACAAATATACATACGTGCGTGTATATATATATACGCACATATATATTTATAGATATGTATTCATGTATATGTTTATATCACGATATCGACCAGACCATCAGATGTTGTTATACATCGCTATTCACAATGCGTTTAGCTTTCGAAATATCGTTTTAACTTCGGAGGTATGCCACCCCGCTCGCTAAGCAAGCTGACCAACATTCTCCCTGATCAGAAAGTTAGCCCGTCGTGGGGTTACCCATTTACAGCTGCATGGACTTGAACATGAAATGCAGTGTTTTGCCCAAGAACACAGCACACAGTTAGTTTGAGATTATATATATACACGCACACAAGAATACACACATATACACATACATAGACACAAACATACATACATACACACTCATACATAGATACATATAAACGTACTTAATTACATGCATACATACATACATACATACATACATACATACATACATACATACATATATAAATACATACATACATGCATACATACATACACATACAGACATGCATACATACATACATACATACATACATACATACATAAATACATACATACATGCATACATACATACACATACAGACATGCATACATACATACATGCATACATACATACATACATACAATCCATATGCCACTCAAATATGAATAAAATTCTCGCTTCACAGAAATCATTATTGATTACACTGGGGAACTTGGTTTTTGTTGTCTAGTGTTGGAGACATGTTTCCTAGTAATTTTGGGGAGTTGGTTTTTAAAATGAAGCTATTTTTCTCTATCACGTCAAGATTTTTCACAAACTCAAATGTCAATTTTTCAATATTTCCGGTATTGCTACTATTTCTAAGGATAGATTTGGCTTCATCAAATGCAGACCCATGTATAGAGCTTCACATAACTTAAAAAACATAGTTTTTCCATATCATTTAAAGTAAATGCAACTACAAAGGGGTAAAAAAAAAGGCTGTGATTTAAGTGTCTACAGTAAATAAAACGCATCAAACTTGAGCAATTTTCACTATTTTCAATCTAACCAGTTTTAACGTCATGATGATGACGGGAATGTCCTTTATACGAATAGATACTCTTTTACTTGTTTCAGTCATTTGACTGTGGCCATGCTGGAGCACCGTGTTAAGTCGAGCAAATCGAACCCAGGACTTATTCTTTGTAAGCCTAGCACTTATTCTATCGGTTTCTTTTGCCGAACCGCTAAGTTACGAGGACGTAAACACACCAGCATCGGTTGTCAAGCGATGTTGAGGGGGGGGCAAACACAGACACACAAACATATACACACACATACATATACATATATATCTATATATACGACGGGCTTCTTTCAGTTTCTGTCTACCAAATCCACTCACAAGGCTTTGGTCGGCCCGAGGCTATAGTAGAAGACACTTGCCCAAGGTGCCACGCAGTGGGACTGAACCCGGTGCCATGCGGTTCGTAAGCAAGCTACTTACCACACGGCCAACACATTTCTGCGATCTTTGACATCATATATGTGTCATATTTGTAAAATTCGTCTGCAGAAATGCCTACGCTGTGTTTGATTTAGCGTCACTATCATTGCAAACCAGGTGAGACATGCTTTGTCGAACCTTTAACTATTTCTTACGAAAATTGCTATTTTGAATGCACCCTGAAT
>NC_043007.1:67842610-67857610 GCF_006345805.1 Octopus sinensis | reverse complement strand
CTGGAAGTATGAAAGGCAAAGTCAACTCCTGTGATGAGACATATACAAAGGGATATAAGCCTCTAAATTATTAATGAATCTAGCATAAACACAAGGCCAAACATTTTGAAGGGAATATTCCCCCCGCCACCTCTCTCTCTCTCTCCCTATCTTTCTTCTTTCTCGTCCTGACAATCGACTACGCTCTCGAAGTCTCCGCCTTAGGGTGTAGCTCCAATGACAGGCGGAATGATACATCGTTTGGTGTACATTGATGTTACATGAATATTAGCGTGCCGTGCACTGAGGCGGAAAAATACGCTGAAAAAGAAGAAAGCAATTTCAGGCTAGAGAACTACTTCATCAAAGAAACAAAGAAAAGAAATAAGGAAGAATATGAGAGATTGTCATTTATTAACAATCATTAATCCAGGTTTCATTAAAATCTAGACATTTATTAGACGTGAATGGAATAACAGTTCGGCTTCAAAGAAATACAATAGTTCTTTGCAAATGAGAAACAAGACGTATTGCAAATTGGAGTGAACTACTTTAGAAGCTAGATATTTGTTTGACTTACCAGAACTAGCCGAAGAATAATAAATAGCTATCGATTTTATATCACACATTAACATGCCCGCACACAAGCACACGTATACATGCAAATATATACATGCACGTACACACACTTAAATATGTGCGCGTGTTTGTGTATGTTTATATGTATGTGTGTATGAGATACTGAACTTTTCAGTACCAACAAGACAGACAGACAGGCAGACAGACAGACAGACAGATAGACAGACAGACAGATAGATAGATAGATAGATAGATAGATAGATAGATAGATAGATAGATAGATAGTAGATAGATAGATAGACAGATAGATAGATGGATGGATAGATAGATAGATAGATAGATAGATAGATAGATAGATAGATAGATAGATAGATAGATAGTGTTATGATGTGGTGTTTTCCACAGTTATAATGTGTAAGCACTGTTGCGACTGTAACTGTTGTATCAACGTTAGTAGCCACGATATTTACTTATTATTGGATATAGTGTATCTCTTCTATACAGGAATGGTAATACACAGCTTCGTCTACCGTGCTATCGCTGATAGCTCTGCAAGACACCGAACTTGAACCGTCTACCTTGACTGTGACTTTAACTCGACTATAACACGTAACTGGCACTTAACTCCAACTGAGAACTCGTACAACGGCTGACACACGACTCCTTTTCTTTATTTGGCACCCAGGCCTTAATATAGAGGGGACAGCACAAGGACAGACAGAACAATACAGTGGGGACAAAAAAATAAAACGAATGAAAAATGAAGATGTATATAAAAATGATAAAATTAATGATGATGGAATAGCTACATTGAGCCCCACTCTCAAGCAGTACTATCTAACAGTTAAATTATACACTTAAATAAATCGTTCTTACGCTCTCTCTTTCTTTCTTTTTATATCGTTCTTTTTTTGAGCATTCAGAAGGACAAACAGAACCCCACAGTGGGAACAAAAAACACAGAACGAACGAATGAAGGATGAATTATAATAATGGAGGAGAAATGGCTGCATGCTCTCCACTCGCAAGCAGTACCTTTTTAAATGTTTTAGTTAAACGTTTTTATATCATTTTTCTTTTTTCTCTTTTGTTTTCCTTTTTGTATCAGTTTTATAGTCATTGAAATTCCAAACATTTACTTTTTTTCACCATTTTATGTAAGGTGTTAGGTCCTCATAATCTATCACTGGTGGCAATTCATCGAACTCCACGCGCACTTCTGCTGGGTCTATCTTATTTCCAAACAATTCTCTCAGTCTTGCACATCTCTCTTCGTCATTTACAATTGCCTTGGTGTTCTTTGGATAATATTCCGTTGTTAGCTTCACTCTCACTACCGACTTCATTTTGGTTATTCTCTTTTCAAATTCCGTGTTTTTCGAATATGTCACCATATGCCATTTCTTTTTGGATTCTTTTTTTTTTTCTTACTTGTTCCTGCATGTCCACTTGATTTTCCACGTTGGCTTCCCTTGATATTGTTGGAATCTCCTGCTGTGTCCTTTCCTGTTTATTTTCCTTCCTTTTCTTTAGTGGACTCTTTGGCAGTGAGTCCACGTTTTCCTTCCTTTTCTTTTTCCTATTTACCACCGTATATTCCTCCTCCACCTTCTCTGGACACTTCTCTCTCGCTGTGTCGCCACTTCGTCATTTTGCTCCTGCTCGTCACCCTGTTGCTTCTGTTCCTATTCACCTTTCTCGTCATTCTGGAGACACCTTATTCTCATGAATCCCCTCACTCCACACTGGTAACAGGTTGGAGGTCTTCCCTCCACCACTACTCTTAATCTCACTTCCTCCGGCAGTATCACCTCCTCCGCTATCTTGTGCAAGTCCTGCAAACTGGCCTGAACCGCCACCTCGAGGCCGTATCCCCATCAGTTTACCTCTTTCGTTCTCGTTACTTTTAAAACTTTCGCTTCCTGCTCTATGTTATACATAATGGCTCCCACCAGCCACGCCTCCTCAGTCTCCGTGGGTACTCTACCTATCCTTATCCGGCCACTCGTTTGCCACAGTAAGTCGGCAGAAGTACCCACTCTGGTGTCCATAGCGCCACAGTGGAGCGGTTTATCGCGTCTTGTTCCTTTGCGAACCTTACCTCCACTGTGCCGTATTTTCCCCTCTGATTTATAATGATGTGAGGCTTTTTACCCCCTTTAAACACTCCTTTATGGTTTCCACAGTAGCTATTTCAATTCTTTTCGTTGCCGTGGACACTGTTCTATATACTACTGTCCACGAAGTTACACTCGCTGTCAAATCTTGTGGCGGGGTCAACCTCAAACTGGTTCCCTCCTTTTCGATAAGTCTGTTGAACTCCTTTAGCTTCTTTTTCTCCATCTTCACCTCTCATACCTGTAACATATCTCCAGTTAAACTTCTTCCAGTGGCTGAAGCATAACTGCCAGCTGGGACTGGTTCGCTTCCCATCCTTCCTTTTTTAACTACTTCAGCCATAAATAGGGAAGAAAACAATTATAAACTCACATGTAATAAAAAAACAGCAACTAACAATTCAACGATTTAATAATGAGGTTTAATAATTAAGCAATTAGGTTCACCCTTACGGGAGACCTTCGACTCGTAATTAACAATGCGACTCACGTCTAACAGGGATCAAAAATGATGAACTGGAACAGAAAATACTGACACATGACTCCCTATACTGGTTGATGTCGTCTCACCTTATAGTGGCTGATCATACCACTTGTCCCGTGGGAAGTGGGTGTACCATTTCCACTACATTTCCCCTTTTAGTTTTTTCCTTTTGGGGAAGCAAGTAATTTTATTTTACCTTATTCACTCCACCTCCCATTTTTCTTATATATATATATATATATAAACCGTCGGTGCTGCCCAGTATGAGTGGTCAGTTTTCTCAATTAAAGCTAAACTTTCCAGTCTTTCCAGCTTTTGGTTGACCTGGTCTATCGCCGCAAATGGTCTTGCATTTTCTTTTACAGTAATCCTTTTGTTTTAGTGCAACAACCCAATCCTTCCCAAAAAAACATTTGGAAATAATTCTTTTAATTCTTTGTCTCAGTTCTTCGACTCCATTCGAACCTTTGACCGTCCCAACTACACTTCCACAGAGAACATAAGGGTACACCAGGCACATGCATCACAACCACATGTACGCGACATGGAGATCTAATATCAAGATTAACAACGCATGACCTTGCAGGTGGGGCCCAGTTAGAATTTTCTTCGGGTCGAGTAGACCATCCCGCTCAAATGGTCCCTGAATAAAGTTTGTTTAAGGATGTTGAACGAAACACCCATGTTTCCAGAGGTGAATTATCCAAACCTCAAACAATTCCTCTCAGCACAGCGCTATGATGTCCATACTTGTTGCTGCTGATATTATTTCCTGATACGGTACAGCGACAAGAAATTACTTTGCGATATCAGGTAACGGGCATCACACGGGATAGCATAGTACAATGTCTGAATAAAAAAATAAAGCTATGACTGCCGTAGCTGTAAATCTATTCATCATAGATTCGTTTGATCAAAATTGGCCAAGTGCTAAGCAACAACACAGAACAAAATAACAACAGTTCCTAAATCTCGTTTGGAACACATTGCCAATTATATGAAGGACGTATTATTATTATTATTATTATTGGTCCTGATTCTGTCACTCTCCTCTACTAATTCTAGCATATTGCTAGTACTTCTTTACACGAAAACCATCAACTCTAATCAGGATTGAACTCGGTGTACTTCTCAGCGTTTCAGATACAAAGCATTCATCACATTTTTACACACTGCGTAATTTCAGATCTCTCTTTCTCTCTAATTCCATACCTCTCTCTCTCTTTCTCTCTCGCTCTCTCTCTCTCACTCTCACCCTCCCTCTCTCTTTCCCGCCGCCAAACCGAATCGCAATTTACTGATTAATGTCTCGTTGTAGCACAAGTTTATCACAGGCCATCAAGCGGCCTACTATCACATAACCATCTACATAATCAGTGTATTTGCAGCTGATGTTATATATTAGCAATGCTTTTGATGGAGTTCGCAGAAAAGTAAAAACAAAATTCATTCGCGTCTGTGATGAAGGAGAGAAAAATGTCACTCATTAAAAATGTGTCTCATTAAAACACAACAACCTCTCTTCATACGAATTCCACTTAAGCATTTCTGTATCGATGGGTCCCTCAAATTGTATATATATGCATACGTCTATGTGTGTTTGTATGTGTTAGGATATTAGATAATATATATAAGTTAGAAAACACACATACACATATATATATATAAGTTCTAACAAGCTATCTTAAGAATAGTTTTAGCATTAACATATATATACATGCACAGGGGCCGTTTAGCTTAATGGTTAGAGCACTTAGCCGGTTTTTGAGGGGTACGGGGTTCGACTCCCAGTAGTCACCTGCTGGCAACATTTCCCGTCTCCTAAGGGTAATTACCTAATCTTTCTATGCTGTTTTCACAGCCATACTGCGTTCGAAATTTACTTTCTGTCCATAATATAGATTTAAGTTCAGTTTTATTGCCTATGTGAATCCTAATATACATATGAAATTACACTGAGGAGATTCTTGACCAAAAAACAATGGATTTTTATAATTTTATTATGGCCAAGAATTGAAACATTTGTATGTGGTTAATCTATATATATATATATATATATATAAGAGAGTTTGTATGTGTGTGAGTATGCGTGTGTGTGTGTGTGTGTGTGTGTGTGTGTGTGTGTGTGTGTGTGTGTGTGTGAGTGCGTATGTTCCTTATGCATTCCAAACCGAGTTGCCGTTTTTAACGTATGGGGTATCAAAAGATTCAGTAAGCTTTTAACTACCAACTAAACTATATTTTCATTCACTTATTTGCATTGCAAAAATTAAGATTATCATTATTGTTTTAGTCACCTATTGTAAACGACATCTTTTATCACTGCCACCACAACGACGATGACCTCACATTTTCTATATGAGTTCGAGCGTTCGTTACGTACGTTAGGCTGATGACTGATAAGTATATGTGTGTGACGGTGTTTGCCTGTCAGTATGCATACATTTTTGTGACGACTGATACACACACACATCACACCCAGTAGTGAAACGCGCAGATATTGAAAGTTACAACGACTAGGTTTCATTAGAAACTGAAAATAGTTTCACACTTTCAATTTCAACCAAAATTACAGTTCTATATTTAAGAGATGAGGAATTGTGTACATTATTTAAATTATTTACATTTGACAGATATTTGTCTTCATCTTGTTTATTGTTAACACAACGTTTCGGCTAATATACTCTCCAGCCTAGTGGTTAAGAGCGAGGACTACTAACCCCAAGAGTTCGATTCCAAGCAGTGACCTGAAAAATAATAATAATAATAATAATAATAATAATAATAATAATAATAATAATAATAATAATAACAACATCGAAAAATACCTTAGGAATGAGAACTCAGGTTCGAAATTTCCCCAAGGCTGGAGGGTATATCAGCTGAAACGTTGTGTTAACAACAAACAAGATGTGGACAAATATCCTTCAAATATAAATAATGTAAAAAATTACAGCGTTCGATTATGAGACTGGCGATGAGTGGATAAGGAAAGTAATGTTTCTCCGAATTAGTCACATCAGTATTATAATAAAGAAAGTCGCTTAGGCGATCTTTTGTCTCTGTTTTACAACTAAAATAACCTCGACAACTACGCGGGTCGCACAATTTTGAGGTCATTTTCGGACAGTATTTCAATTTGCTTCTGATGTTTCACTTTCGTCCGATGTTTCACGCATGCGTAGAATTCGACTCAGACAAGCATTTATGAAAATGTACACATAAATAAAGTATTGAAATAAGCCACAACCAAAATAATTGCATTAAAAGACATCCATTTCTCTATAAGTTATGAGAAAATACAGTCGCTCTCTCTCTCTCTCTCTCTCACGCACAAAAAATATGTATGCATATGTATTTATAGGCGAAGGTAAAGAATATGCATACCTGATGTCTTTACCTCCGCCTATTTATGTACGTGTATATGAAAGATAATGTCTGAGAAAGAGAGAGAGAGTGTGTGTGAATAAAACACATACATGCAAAAAACTCATACATCACAACACACACCTTCACTCACTCTCTCACTCTCTCTCTCTCTCTCTCTCTCTCTCACACACACACACACACACACACACACACACACACACACACACACACACGTCCATTTCATATACACGTGCATCTTTCACTTTCTCCTCACACTTCAAAGCAAACGTCGCTTTATCATCTCTTTAAATTTCTGTTCTCTTCAAAGCATAAAGAAATTAAAAGAACTTTACGGAAATTAACGAACAATCGTATGATCCCATATATGTCGAGTTGACAACTTTGCTTCTTCAAATGAAATAATGCCATAAAACAACTTCCTTTCACACACACACACACACACACACACACACACAAACATATGCACACACACACTCTAGGTAAAACTTCTGCGCGAATTGTTATTTCTTGCATTGTGCAAGAGCAAATTTAAAGCTCACATCCAATTGAAATAATCTTTTTCTATTGTGTAATTTGTATTTGTGATGAGCGTATTTAAAAACATGACCTTCGATATAAACTTAAAAGAAAGTTTTCCCAATAATCCTGTCTTTTATCTTTTCTTTGTAGCATGTCCGGGGTAACATTTCCGCTCCATTGCCTTATTTTTTTTTTTTCTAAATTTCTTCCGATTCCTATGTTTGCGATACATGACATTAGGATTTCACCCGCAAAACACGTTCTCAATATTTTAATTTTCTCCCTCTCCACACCAAATTCATTTTTTACATTTTGAATTTTTTTTTGTTTTTTGTGATCCATGGAGAAGAATCAGAGAGTGCGAATCTTTAAGAATTTTACCCAGTACCTCACCACTTTCCAAAAGCTACACATTTCCAGTGTTTCACTTTTAGCTTTTTGGAAAGCGGGAAATAAGTCAAAGAAATAAGTCAAAATAAGTCAGCATGGCCTTATTTGGAAATAAGTCAAAGAATACCAGAAGGGAAAAGGGAATTGGAACGAAACCATATCGAACATGGAAAGCTCAAGAGAGATATAAGAGAGTTAATTTACCTGAATATGTAGGTGCACAGCCCAATTTAACATATAACGAGTGTGTGAAGGTATCTAAGTAAAGAAGCCCTTGCCAGTCATCAGAGAAGCTACAGACACAGGGACGTAAATTGATCGTTATCTTACAGCTCTACTGGCAGGTGTTATGGAAAAGAATGTGCGTCAGGATGCGGACTGACACATCATATGAAGCTTTACCAAAACAATAATGTTAGCATATGTAATTCGCAAGAAGTCAAGAATATACAACCAGAAGTGGATGCATATCAACATTACAGTAAATCCGGCGTCCGTCTTGAATATTTTTGACTCTTTATGAATTACATCTTCCAACATTATTACGCAATCCCGAGCCCTCAGAAACAGCTGTCGGACGTGTGATACCATACCCTCTCCGCTTAGTTTTCTGTGTCTTTGGACTCTGTGAAAAACTGCTCTGTTAATATATCAATATTTATGTATTTACACGTGAATGTTCATCGTCTGAATATGTTCAGTCTTTGTTTTGCTCTATTTATATGTACATATGTATATATATTTTATATATCTAGTCCAAGCGCTTTTATTTGTTTATTTGCATCATTATTTCTCTTTCTCTTCCTCTCTCTCTCTCTCTCTCTCTCTCTCTCTCTCTCTCTCTCGCTATACATAGATAGATAGATAGATAGATAGATAGATAGATAGATATTCTTTTAGTCTTTCAGTCATTTGACTGCGGCCATGATGGAGTACCGCCTTATACACACACGCACATATATATATATATATATATATATATATATATATATATATATATATATATCACAAGCAAGGAACGGCCATAATAGGCCATTCACCCACTAGAATTAACAGCCAAAAGCTTCAACCGCAAAATAACATCAATTCCGTAAACCAGGAGAAAATTAAAAAAACATTTACCCTGTAATTTCTTATACGATGCACCGTTTCATCTACTGTTTAATGGTAAACTAACCTGATTAAATAAATCAAGCCAATCTACCATAGGCCTTAGATTCATCAGTAAGAAATAGCCAAGTCGGAACAGATATTTTTCACGAGGCATTCCCGTCCCTGCCTCGGCAATATCTGACCTAAAATTTTCAAATCATCGCACTCGCGCCAAATTTATCGGCAGCAAATAAATATAAGCCGCCGATAAATTTGGCGCGAGTGCGATGATTTGAAAATTTTAGGTCAGATATTGCCGAGGCAGGGACGGGAATGCCTCGTGAAAAATATCTGTTCCGACTTGGCTATTTCTTACTGATGAATCTAAGGGCCTATGGTAGATTGGCTTGATTTAATTTAATCAGGTTATTTTACCATTAAACAGTAGATGAAACGGTGCATCGTATAAGAAATTACAGGGTAAATGTTTTTTAATTTTCTCCTGGTTTACGGAATTGATGTTATTTTGCGGTTGAAGCTTTTGGCTGTTATTTCTAGTGGGTGAATTGCCTATTATGGCCGTTCCTTGATTGTGATGTTGAACTTAAAAATGGTCTATGACTATTTAATTTTTTCCCACTAGGCCGCTGGTGGCAAAAAAATTCTACAAAATTTTTTTGCCACCCTATATTGATTAATATATATATATATATATGTGTGTGTGTGTGTGTGTGTGTGTGTATGTATATACATGTGTGTGTGCACGTCTGTATATATATATTTATATATATATATATATAATGTGATTTAGATAAAAGTTTTATCATATATTTTATTTTTTTCTATATGGTATGATTTACGTCTATCATTGTTTGAATTACATAATAGTGGTTTTTCTCTAATTTATATATATTATATATTTATATTGTGAACTTTGATTTAATACTAAACTGAATTTTTCCTTGTAAGTTTGGAGTTATACTCCCTAATATTATTATTATTATTATTATTATTATTATTATCATTCAGTAGTTTTATTTTTATAGCGTGCTTTCACTTCAATACCGAGCGCAGCTCTGTGTGCCTTGGGTATGTGCTGTGATTTGTTGTGATGCTCTGATGGTTATTGTATGGAAAGTGTTCTGCGTAGGATGTGTGCAGTGCCTAATAGTGCAATTTTCTGTATGTTATATGTGTTTGTAAGTCCTGGTGTTTTTGTTATGTATTTGTCTGAATATTTTTTATCATGCCTAATGCACCTACTATGATAGGGATTGTTTCTGTTTTTAGATTCCACATTCTGGTTACCTCTATTTCCAGGTCTTTGTATTTTGAAAGTTTCTCCAATTTCTTTTAGAGACACGTTGTCATCTGCTGGTATTGATACATCAATTAGAAAGCATTTTTTTCTTCATGATCTCTGACAACTATATCTGGTCTGTTGGCCTTAATTTCTCTATCTGTGTGTATTGGCATATCCCAGAGTATGGTTGCTTTCTCGTTTTCTGTGACCTTTTCTGGTGTGTGCCTATACCATCTTTTTTCTGTTGTTATTCCATAATGTTGGCATAGCTTCCAGTGTATGTAGGTTCCACCTCTGTCATGTCTGTGAATATATTCCTTCTTAGCCAGGACTGGGCAGCCAGAGATAATATGATTTATCGTTTCTTGTCCATCTCCACATATTCTGCAGTTACTTGTTATATTTCTTTTCATTACATGTTTTTGGTAATTTCTGGTGAGGAGGCTTTGGTCTTGTGCTGCAATAAAAAATCCCTCTGTCTCTGCTTTGAGTCCTGAGCTTCTCAACCATTGCTGAGATTTTTCTTTGTCTATTTCTTTTGCATTTAGTTTAGTCCAGTATTTACCATGAAGGGGCTTTTCTTGCCATCGTTTTATCATGGTTCTTTGCTGTTCTAGTTTTAGTTTGGATTTCATTTGTTTTATAGCTTTTGTTGTTTCTTCATCTTCTTCTTCTTCTTCATATTTGTTAGGTGGTATGATTTCTTGTTTGTATTTGTCAGCTTCCTTAAATACTGAGAACAGTTTTTTTGTTTTGCTCGTGTTTTGCCGCTATTTGTATCAGGTTTCCTTCCTTCTGAAGTAGATATTTTTGCAGTCCTATGGTGATTATTTTATGGTAGTTTTCCAGCTGTATAAGGCCTCTACCACCTTCTATATGTTGTATATATAGTCTTTCTATATCAGATTTTGGGTGATGCATCCTAGATCCTGTCATTATTTTTCTTGTTTTCCTATCTATTTTGGTCAGTTCATTTAGTGTCCAGTTAAGGATATTGTAGCTGTAATTTATAACTGGGACAGCTAAAGTGTTAATACCTATTATCTTGTTTTTAGCATTGAGCTCTGTTTTTAGTATTGATCTAACTCGTCTATAATATTCTTTTTTTATTTTCTCTTTCATTTGTGTGTGTTGTGTCTTATCTAGTTCATAGATTCCTAAGTATTTGTAAGTTTGGCTTTGGTCTAATTCTTTTATTTCATTGGTTTTATCTAGTGTGATGTTGCTACTCTTAACTAGTTTTCCTCTTTTCAGGGTTACTTTGGCGCATTTTTCTAATCCAAATTTCATATCTATTTCTTTGGTAAATCCATGAACTGTCTTTAATAGTATTTCCAGCTGTTTGTCATTTGCAGCGTATAGTTTTAAGTCATCCATATATAAAAGGTGGCTGATCGTTTTGCCGTAACTTTTATATACGCATCCAGTTCTATTTAGCATATCAGATAGAGGTGACAGTGCCAAGCAGAAAAGGGGTGGAGAGAGCGTGTCTCCCTGGAATATTCCTCTTCTTATGGGGATGGCTTTGGTTTTCATGAGTCTCTCTTTTGTTTGGAGCTGTAGCACTGTTTGCCATTTATTCATAGAGTGTCCTATGGATTTTATAATTGTTGGTGCTACTTTGTTAATGGCTAGTGTTTCGAGGATCCATGTGTGGGGGATGCTATCAAACGCCTTTTTGTAGTTGATCCAGGCCATACTGAGGCCTTTCTTCTTTCTGTGGCTGTCTTCAGTTATGGCTTTATTAATCATTAGTTGATCTTTACAGCCATATGAGCCTTTGCGGCATCCTTTCTGCTCTTCTGGAAACAGGTTGTTTTCGTCCAGGTGCTTGTTCAACCTTTGCGATATCACTGCAGTAAATGCCTTGTACATTGTAGGGAGACAGGTTATTGATCTGTAATTTTCTGGTTTTGCTGTCTCATTTGATTTGAGAATTAAGATGGTTTTCCCCTTCGTGAGCCATTCTGGCATTGTCTCTGGCTCTGCTAGTATGTTGTTAAAGTTTTCAGCCAGCTTTTTGTGCATTCCTGTTAGATATTTCAACCAGAAGTTGGGGATCTTGTCATGCCCAGGTGCCTTCCAGTTGCTTAGTCTTTGCAGTGCCTGGGTGACCTCTTCAGTTGTTATGGGGATCCAAAGTTGCTCAGATGCTGAGTTTGTTGTTTTAATACTCCTTTTTTTTGGTTGTTCGTTCGCCGACCATATTTCTCTCCAGAATTCTTCCACTTCTTCTGCCGTTGGTGCTGCAGTGATTTCTATTTTATTTTTGCCAAGTTCTTGGTAGAACTTTTGGGGGTTGGAGTTCAACTTTTTGTTTTGTTCAAAGAAGCGCTGGCGTTTCTCGTACCAGCGGATCCTTTGTGCTTTGGCAAGGATATCTTGCTTTAGTTTTTCTTTTATCTCAGGTAAATCTTTTTCTGTGATGTATTTGCGGAGTATTTTTGTTTTCTTTTTGTTGCTCAGTAGCGTTGATTGTCTACTGATTTCATTAAGAATCGACAGATCTTTTCTCATTTTTAGTATTTTGTTTTGGATGTTATTTATCCACAGGGTTTGTTTGGGTGGTGGTACTCCTGTTTGGATGGGTTTGAGTGAGTATCCAGCTTCTTTTGTGGCTGCAGTGGCTGCTGCGTATACTAAGTCATTTAGCTCAGTGATATCGCTTTTTGTTTCAGTGGCTATTAGTTCCGTGACGGCTATGTTTATGCTGTTAATAATTGATGTTGTTGTTTCGTCTATTTTAATTTTTGGGAGGTATGGTCGGTGGTCCATCTTGAGATCTGTGTTTTTCAGTTCTTTGATTATTCTACTTTTTATAGTATCATAATCATTAGGCTTCCCTTCGTTGTTTCCAGGTTTTACATTTGTGTCACTTTTTTTCACGTTCGTATGTTTGTTTGTCGTGTTTTGGCTTGCTGTTTGTCGTGTATTATTATGCATCCTTACGGTGTGGGGGTTGTTGTTTTTTGTTTACATCGTGTTTGTTGGGAATGTTATATTTGTCTTCGTGTTTTACTGTTTCAGTGTTTATATTATTGGGCATTCTTGTGTGGCTTTTATCTACATTTTCCTGATGTATTTTTTTCTTTTAGATGTTCTATTTCTATTTCTGATATTCTTTTGCGTTGAGAATGTATCTTCATACGTTTGCTAATTTATTAGGGTTCATTGCTGTATCCAAATCTATATTTATGTTATTTTCCTTCCATATTTTATATGTATGTGTTGTTGTGTTTTCATTTTTTGGGTAGAGCACTGCTGTGAAGTAAGCGTGTAGGATAGAAATGTATTCCTCACGTGTCCATTTATGTCTTTTGGGTTTTATTTGCGGGACATGAGGAACAACGTCCAGCCCATTATTTTGACGGTCGTCATTTTCGTAGGGTACCGGTCCGTTCATTTCTGTTGTCACATTTCTGTTGTCACATTGTTATTATTATTATTATTATTATATTATTATTATTATTATTATTATTATTATTATTATTATTATATATATATAAGGACAACAACTACTATAACAATTACAACATCAATAGCAACAAAAACATCACTCTTCATAACAATAAACTTCATGACATATAGGTTCTTTCCTCCTTTACGATATGAAACATATAGGTTGACGATACAATATTTAAGCAATATCTGTAAATGAAAAGCTCTTGTCTTTTCTCGGGCAGGTTTATGAAATGATGAGAATATGGAGAAGTAGAGTAAGACAAAATATATCAAACTCAATGAAATAGTTTTCACTTGACGTGTTTTAAACAAATTCTTAGATATTTCAAATCATGATGATGCTTTAAGTTGGTTCAAAATAAACCGGATCAGACGACGCTAATAATGATATCTACATTCTCGTCAATAAGTAGAAGTACAGCATGCAGGCGACAATTATCATCTTCTAAGAAAATTCTTTCGCCCAATAACTCATCATTTTTTGCCTGCATCTCAGGACATCTTATGGCTGCTGTATGCGTACGTGTATAAATGTGAACGTATATATAAACTCACATATATATATATGCACATATATACATACACACCACACGCACGCATACATATATACTCGTATATATGTATATATATATATATAATATATATATATATACATACATTCACACATGCATACACACATACATATATATATATATACATACATTCACACATGCATACACACATACATATATATATAATATATATATATAATATATATATATATATATATATATATATACTTGTACACACGCTTGTGTAGGTGTATTTAGAGAGCAGCGAGAAATGGAGAGATGGACGGGATCTTTTCAGAAAACTACAAAGATGGCCTAATCAACTTTTGAGGTCTAGCATATATCACATGATTCTGTTTAATGTGTTTATTATACATTGAGTAGAAGACATATCAATCTTATATTGCCTTGATGTAATGATGTAAACAAACGATGTTGTATCTTTTGATATTCTATAATGAGTTCTTGTGCCAAACGGTTTCACTGATATATCATGAACACACACACACACATACACACTTACATACATTTATAAAAGAAATTAGTGAGCCTTGTATGTTCGTGTGTATATAAGTATTCGTGAAAGAGAGAGAGACATATAGGCAGACAGGCAAAGAGTGGGAAGATTTAGGCTTTTAACGAGCAAAACCCATGAGACAATTTCGAGTGGACGTTCATAATAGTTTATCTAAAACCTCTGTATGGAACATGAGCGTCACCTAATTTACGTTCTGCTTCCACAGCAAAATCTACGACAGTGGTTTTACAAAAAAGACGGGATGCTCACGTTGATAATCATGTTCTCATTTGATCATAGCATCAAGGCTGACCTGAAGTCATACAAAGACATGATTTAATAAAAGAAATATGGTGTTATTCTTTTTTCTTTCTCTGTATATATATACTAGCAGTATCGCCCGGCGTTGCTCGGGTTTGTAAGGGAAATAACTATATAAGCATTTTTAGAGAGTTACTTCCCTTATAGACGCCAATTCAGGCTTTCTTAGCCATTTCTGTTTTGGTGTCTTCAAGTCATGAAGTCGTTGTTCTAAAAGAACGCTGGTCTCCTTGACAACGCTTTACGACGTTGATTTCCTTACACTCCCTTCCCCACAGCTTCACGAGGGAGGGAAG
>NC_043007.1:67687610-67837610 GCF_006345805.1 Octopus sinensis | reverse complement strand
GAACAGGGTATGGGTATAAAATTGCCAATAAAAAAATAAGCCACCTATTTTATATGGATGACTTAAAACTTTATGGTAAAGACAATAATGAACTTGAAGGCCTATTGCGCACCGTGAAAGCATTCAGCGATGACATCGGGATGGAGTTTGGACTTGAGAAGTGTGCCAAGGCCACTTTCCAGAAAAGGAAAGTGAAGACCACAAATTCAGTCGTGTTAGATGTTGACACAGTCATAAGAGAGCTTGAGCAAGAACAAACATACAAATATTTAGGGATAAATGAAGGCTCTGGTATTCAGCGTGCAAGCATGAAAGAGAAAATCAGGAAGGAATGTTATAGGAGAGTTCGTGCAGTCCTGAAATCTGAACTAAATGCACGTAACAAGGTGTTAGCTATAAATTCCTTAGCAGTTCCAGTTGTTACTTATAGCTACAATGTGTTGAACTGGAATATGAGTGAAGTAAAGAATATAGATAGAAAAATACGCAAGCTGCTGAGTTGTAATAGGATGCACCACCCAAAGGCAGACGTAGATCGCCTTACCTTCCCAGAGCCCAAGGAGGTCGAGGCCTGATCCAATTTGAACTAGCTTACAAAACAACCACAATTGGACTGGCCAAATATCTCGAAATATCGAATGACTGGATGCTAAAGCTCGTGGAAAATCACGAGAGACGAAAAAAGCTTCATTCTATCATAAAGGAAAGCAAAAAATTTGCTATTGATCTCGTGCAGGATACCCAAACTGAACAACCCGAGGGAAGTACGGCAACTATTGTTGCAAAGAAGGTGAAAATGATGGCAATGAAAAAAGCGCACGAGCAATTGGCTGATAGGTGGGAGGAGAAACCTCTGCACGGCAAATATGTGACCCGCAGCAAACAAGCTGATGTTGACCAGAAGCAAACCCATCAGTGGCTACGGAGCTCAGGGCTAAAAGCAGAGAGCGAAGGTTTCATCCTGGCTGCTCAAGATCAAAGCCTATTAACCCGGAACTACCAGGCCAATGTGATGAAAAATGGAGCAGAACCAAAATGCCGATTCTGCAACGACATGATTGAAACAGTGGACCACCTAATCTCTGGATGTAAAGTCTTAGCACCAGTGGAGTATAAATTAAGACATGACAGAGTTGGCTAATATCTCCACTGGCTAATAAGTCGGCATTACAATATCAAAACTGTCGACAAGTGGTATAATCACCACCCTGAGGCTGTAACTGAAGGAGAAAATGTAACCATTCTGTGGGACTTTCCAGTACATACAGACCGAACCATCAAGGCCAATAAACCAGATATTGTTGTGAAAGACCAAAACAATAAAGTTTGCTTATTGATCGACATGAGCATCCCCTGTGATCATAATATCTCAGCGAAAGAGTTTGACAAGCTCAGAAAATATAAAGACCTACTCATTGAAATTGAGAAAATGTGGCATCTCAAGGCGGTTACAATACCAGTGATCGTAGGAGCACTAGGAATGATCAAGAAGGGAACCGAAAATTATATGAGAATGATCCCTGGCTTACCATCCCTGCAAGAAGTGCAAAAGATTGTCTTAACTGGTACATCACACGTATTGAGAAGAGCATTGTCGATGTGAGAACTGTTGCTGCTCATGTATTTTAATTTAACTTAAAAAAAAAAAAAAATGAACGAACTATTGAGTTTGGTTTAATGGCCTACCATTGTATACTATGAGTTTCTTTGCCCTAGGAGTCGGGAAGACACTCGGCAAGAAATGGAAGCAAATTTGAAAGAAGAAAAAAAAAGTAATAATAATAATAAAAATTAATAATAATAATAATAATAATAATAATAATAATAATAATAATAATAATATAATAATAATAAAAATAATGCTCTGATGCAGTACCAGACAGTGGCTCTCATGGCTTCTGATCTTAACTGATTGGAAGTGTTATCATGTACATTGTCTTTGTATATAAGATAGGCTATTCTGCTCAATACCACAGATTTGCTTGTCAATTGTTTGACCGTCATCATTTGACCATGTCCCTTGGTGGCTGACGATATGTGCATCTCTGATCATGAACAGAAGTAGTGGGGGAGCATCATAGCGCTGTGTTGAAAGGAATTCTTGGAAGTTTGGATAATTCATCTTTGGAAACATGGATGGTTCGTTCAACATCCTTAAACAATCCTTATTCAGAGACCATTTGAGCGGGATGGGTTACTCGACCAGAAGAAAATTCTAACTGGGCCCCACTTGCAAGGTCATGCGCTCTTTATCTTGATATGAGATCACCATGTCGCGCACATATGGTTATGATGCATGTGCCTGATGTACACTTATCAGACGGGTAGTCATGATGGGTATACTAGGCATCGTATATTTTACCTCAGTGTTACTTTGATGGCATGCACTGCTCTCTCACTCAATAATAATAATAATTTCGTGTGTGACTTTTGGCCCACCTCCATATGGTAAGTTTATAAATCAACTCGAACTTTGCAGTAAATTTGACTGAACTCTCAACAGAATGTCCCATCTGTAAATGTTCCGTTCATATTCTTCAAACAGCTTTAAAAATAATAACCTTATTTTAACGCACACACGTACGTACGTGTGTGAGTGTGTGACATACTGAAATGAATAGTATTCATTTCGAGTGGCATTAAGTTTCGATCTATTCGAGCTTTTCCAATGAAAAGAGTATTTGCTTCAATTATAGCAATTCATTAAAAAAATATGGCAGGATGTCTGCACATGTGTGGTTGTTGTTTTTTTTTAATATATCGAAACAAAAGATAAAGAACTTTATTTTAAATTAAATAACAAAGGAATTAAAGTGTCAGTAGTAGGTTTCTTGGAAAAAAAAGTAATAAATATAGACCTCTACTAAAGCTGAGCGAGAATTATAATTAAATACAGGGAGAAAGTAGGAAAAAAAAATAAGACTTATAATTAGATTCTGAAAGACAGAATGTTTTACATACACACACCCAAAAACACAAACGCAAACACACACACAAACACAGACATACACATATGTATGTGCGTGTGTGTGTGTGTGTGTGTGTGTGTGTGTGTGTGTGTATGTATATATAGTGTACGCATATATACATATATACACTTATATGTATATAAACTTCCAATTATATTAATATATATTTATATATATGAATTTATGTATATTTATATGTACATATGTAAAAAAATATACAAACATGCATATATACGAATATAATTACATACATACATACATACATACATACATACATACATACATACATACATACATACATACATACATACATACATAAATGTGAAGGTAGTCCTTCAAGGCTTTGGAACGAAATGAAAATATCAAAGCCTTGTAAAGAATCTATAACTTGCTAATAATTATAATAATTATATGCGTGCGCATATATATAAATATATATATATATGCAGGTTTGTCATTTTCTCGCTGAGCCTCAAAACAGATTCTGAAAATTAATTATATATTTTAGGTATTCACGCATATATATATATCTGGCTGTTTATCTGCCTATATAAGTAAATATCATTTTCTTAAACTATTTATTTATCTTTTTATTCTGTTTTTCTGTCTATTCAATTTATATATCTATCTGTACATAAACACTGACAGACAGATAGATAGATAGACAGATGGGTAGGCAGACAGGCATACACACAGATAGATAGATAGATAGATAGATAGATAGATAGATAGATAGATAGATAGATAGATAGATAGATAGATAGATAGATAGATAGATAGATAGATAGATAGATAGATAGATAGATAGATAGATAGATAGATAGATAGATAGTTAAGTTTCTTTATTGGCCACACAGGGCTGCACACAGATGGGACAAGTTACAAGGTAGAGCTTTTCTTTTTGGGGATGAAAAAAAAAGGTGGCGTAGGTTTTCGATCAAAAGAGATCGTAAAAGGGAAAAAAGAACAAAAAAGAAAAAAGAAAAAAAGAAAAAAAAGAAAAAAGGAAAAGGAACAAAAGAAAAGAGAAATGAAAAAAGAAGAAAAAAGAGGAAAAAGGGGAAGAGGAAAAGAAAACGATCAATAGGGATCGTGTATCACAGTGTCATGATGTATGGTGTAAAGGGGAAAGCAAGTAAGGTTTATCCGTGGGAAGAAAAGCCTACGAAAAAGACCACGGTAACCTTGGTCAATATTGTTATATGTTACCACGTTTGTTTGCAAGTGGGTAACCCTCTGTTTTCAATTTCTGGGTTCATAGGATTATGCTCAAGGTGGCTTCATCATTCATACGTGCCATCCTTGCTACATTCACCCATCTTTTTTTTAAACGTTCGCTAGACAAAACTTGCCTCTCTACTCTCACTTTCCTTTTCAAGTGGTACTTGAAGAAGTTGATGAGAGGTTGACCAGAGAGGAAAGTGTTTGTCTCCAATCCTTTCAGACGCGTCCACCAGATACATTCTTTCGCCATAGCCACAAGGATGATGAAAATAGCTCTTCCTTCCCGTTTGGAGGAAGGAGGCGTGACAATATTGACGATAGACTCAGCTGATAAACCGACTCGTCCCACACGTGACAGCAGTTGTTCGACATAAGTCCACAGGTCGGAAATTGTTGGACACTGCACGAGTTCGTGCAGAACGGTTTCGTCGCTCTGACCGCATCTCGGGCAGGTCGGCCTCGTGTTTCTGGAGCCGTGTCTGTAGAGCTTATCCCGAACGGGTAGCGCTTCTCGGTAGCACTGCCAGGCCAGGAATCTCTGGAAGTTGTCCATGGGCCCTGGCCCGAAAGTCATCCCGAACAGGCGGGTCAGGTATTCCTCGTCGACGTCCAGGTTCGCCCCAAGCTCGTCGTCGTACCTCCCCTCCACTAATCCCCTATAGAATGCTTTGGTTGTGATGGAGTCACTGAAGGTTGACCCAGGACGGCAGAGTTGCTTGAGAGCAACGCGAGACAAACAGACAAACAGACAGACGGACAAACAGACAGGCATGCAAACAGACAGACAGATAGGTAGGCAGGCGGCGAGCTGGCAGAAACGTTAGCACGCCGGGCGAAATTCTAAGCAGTATTTCGTCTGTCTACGTCCTGAGTTCGAATTCCGCCTTTCATCCTTTCGAGGTCGATAAATTAAGTACCAGTTACGCACTGGGGTCGATGTAATCGACTTAATCCCTTTGTCTGTCTTTGTTTGCCCCCTCCATGTTTAGCCCCTTGTGGGCAATAAAGAAACAAGATAGATAGATAGATAGATAGATAGATAGATAGATAGATAGATAGACAGACAGACAGACAGGCAGACAGACAGGCAGGCAGGCGGCAGGCAGACAGGTAGGCAAACAGCCAGACAGGTATGTAGGCAGGCAAGCAGATAAGTAGATAGATAGATAGATAGATAGATAGATAGATAGATAGATAGATAGATAGATAGATAGATAGATAGATAGATAGATAGATAGATAGATAAAAAGAAAGAAAGACAGACAGACAGACAGACAGACAGATAGACAGACAGGCAGACAGGCAGGCAGGCAGACAGACAGACAGATAGGTAGACAGACAGACAGATAGGTAGACAGACAGACAGACAGACAGACTGGGAGATAGATAGATACCTGTTTAACTTGTCAAATCATTTTGTACTGTTATCTCCACAATTTTAGAAAATGTTCTGTGTGTATGTATATTTGTGTATGTATGAGTTTGCACATGTGTATGTATGTATGTATGTATGTATAAACGTGTGCTTTATACTCATATGAAAGTATGCAAATGTACGCCGTATATGAAGTCGTGTATGTATGTATGCATGCGTGATCGTGCTCGCGTATATATATATATTATATATATATATATATATATATATATATATATATATATGTATGTATGCATATGTTGTGCATATACGTATGGAGGTGTATATGTGTATGTGCACATATATATATATATATATATACCCACACACGCACACACACACACGTTTGTGTATGGGTATGTATGTATATGTATGTGGTGTATGTTGAAATACAACCCCATTTCAAGCTCTGTCTCCATGTTTTTTCCTCTTAGTTTTCCATTATGAGTGTTACGGTGTTTCTCTCTCGTCTTCATCATCGTCGTCGTCGTTGTTGTTGTTATTGTTGCTGTTGTTAATGGAATCTCGGTTTTTTTTTTTGTTTTGTTTTTGTTGTTTTTGGTAAATGTTTCATCTTTATTGTTGTTGATACTGTTGTAGTTGTTGCTATTATAATCGCTACTTTTCAATATTATTAATATTGTTCTTGTTATTTGTTAACGGTAAAGTTAGTTTCCTTTTTATTCATTTGATAGTAATAACATTGCTGTTATTATCATTGTTGTTGTTGTTGCTGCAGCTGCTACTATAATTGCTGTTGTTGTTATTGTTATTGTCGTTGCTGCAGTTGTTGTTGTTGTTGTTATTGCTGTTGTTGCTGCTGCTGCAGGGGGTTTTGTTGTTGTTATTGTTGTTGTAACTGTTGTCGTGTAGATCACCGTCTTGGCGATTCTGAAGACATTTTAACTTTAGAATTGCTTTTAAATAATAATAATAATAATAATAATTATAATAATAATAATAATAATAATAATAATAATAATAATAATAATAATAATAATAATAATAATAATAATAATAATAAAGAAAGATACGCCTTAATCTTCGACATTAGCATCAACATCATCTTCAACCATATCTTGATCATTGTTTTATTTTATTGCCATCGTGAAATATAATGGCTGGAAAGAATTTTAAAACCATGTTCAAAAGTTACAAATATGGTTGAAATAGTCTATCTGCATTTATTTAAAAAAAAAAAAGAAAGAAAAAACCGAGTTAATATTTCAATTACATTCGTGTCAAAAAAAAACGTGCAGAGATATCTGTGTTTCGTGTGTGTGTGTGTGTGTAGTAAAGAGTGAAAATAATGGTATTAGATTTCTTCCTTCATTTCGATCGTTTCAACAAAACATGTTTCAGACACATGAAGAATATAAATGGTTATGTAATATTGGATACTGATTTCAAACTTTGGCACAAGGCCAACAACTTTGGGGGCGGAGGTAAGTCGATTACATCGACCCCGATGCTTAACTGATTCCTATTTTATCGATCCCGAAAGGATGAAAGACAAAGTCGACCTCGGCGGAATTTGAACTCAGAACGTAACGACGGACAAAATGCGAGTAAGCATTTTGCCCAGGGTGCGAACGATTCTTCCATCTCGCCGCCTTGATATATATTCTTTTCTACTCTAGGCACAAGGTCCGAAATTTGGGGGGAGGGGGCCAGTCGGTTAGAACGGCTCCATTTCGCAACTGGTACTTAATTTATCGACCCCGAAAGGATGAAAGGCATAGTCGACCTCGGCGGAATTTGAACTCAGAACGTAAGGGCGGACGAAATGCTGCTAAGCATTTCGCCCGGCATGCAAACGATTCTTCCAGCTCTGCACCTTAATGTATAATATTACATAATTACATGTGGACCATATTCATATATGATGAGATGAACATGGATCACATGAAATATGGTTTAATATTACGTAACCATTCAAGGTGGCGAACGGGTAGGATCGTTAGCACGCCGGGCAAAATATTTGGCAGCATTTCGTCCATCCTTACGTTCTGAGTTCAAATTCCTCTGAGGTTGACTTTCCCATTCATCTAGGGTAGATGTAATCGACTTTTCCCTTCCAACCAAAGTTGCTGGCTTTGTGCCAAAATTCGATGTTCATAATGCGTCTCAACCATGTATTGTTAAAAAGGACCATAAATAATAATTTTCCCAGGAATTTCAGTTTTGTATGGAATGGTTTCCATTAAGAAAAAACTGCCCTCTTTCATGCAGACTGTTAGCCGGTGTTCACGGGGTTGCTGACCGAGAAAGACGTTCGGATTTCCAAATCTCATTTTAGCTTGTGTGTGTGTAATCATATTATATTATACTAACTTAAAAGCCGCATTCCGTGCGGACTTTTAAACTAGCTCCTGTGGGGGGCTAATTGGGCTTGCAGCCCCAAACTAAAGTGAGCTAAATAACATGACTATAATATGTCCATAATGACTATATGCCCCGGTGATGTTAAATCAAAAGTTAAGGAAGGATGAGAATTAATTATGTAATGCAATCATTTATCTCCCCCTTCATCTCTGATGTCATCTGACAAGCCCCAAACATGATGGAGTGAATCAACCAAGCTTTACCTGCTAGAAATAACAACCCAAGTGTTTTTAAATCAGATCCCAGTACTGGATGCTCAAGACCAAATGAAGTGCAGATTTGAAGTCCCGCGAACATCTTGATTCCAAAAAGGTATAATATGCCTATGTAGATCAAATGTAGATTGAGATACTGGGATCCCAGACGGACAGACAGAATTTTATTTGTATCAATATAGAGTAAGACAATATATTACGTGCTAAAGCTTAGTCAAACAGAAATTAATCAAATTGTGTGGCACAGAAAGGTGTTGGATAAAATGTATGCATGTACAATGATATTTCGCGCGTTCGTGCATACTCAAACATAGAAAGAAATTTTGCTGCAATTCTGTTAACTAGCAAATCTAACCATCTACAATGGCGGCATAAAATGAGGGAAGGAAGTCCTAACAGCGGTATGTATTGAGAAATGTGTAAATGGTCTTGATAGATTACTGGGTGATGTCTTAGAGAAATCACATTATTGGTGATACAGCATACTATTGCAGCTATATGACGTGTGATGACGATTCACTCCCGAACTGAAATAGGCTCTCAGCCTCTGTATCATAAATGGTTATGTGGACCACTCCTAACGAAAGCCAGAGTTTCCGTTGACCACTACATAAAAAGTGTTAAGAAAAAATTGTTATTTAGATATACTTTTATTTTAGTTGTTTACACGATTTTACGCTTGCTTATACTCTTATACAGTCAAAGTTCACAAATTTCCTTATTTAAATAATGAATCATATTCTTTTCGATAATATCATTATGATTACAAAACTTCTTTGTAGACAATATTTTCTGTTTGATCGACACTAATTTTCAAATTACTGGAGTCCGTTGCTCTACTCATAGCGACGTATAACTGGCCGTATGTAAACATCGGAATGGGTAAAAATACACCTACACGATCTAAAGTCTGGCCCTGTGCCTTGTTTGTTGTGAATGCGGGAGCAGAATCAACCTAAAACTTACCTCTCTTGAATAATGCAAATAATGTCTGGATGTTCTGGTACCATGGGTTATATTGATTGACAAAACTGAGAAGTAAACAACAACCGTTTTGAATCCTGCTTGCGACTGACACACTTCAATGACCACTAAATAATCACACACATTATATACTGACACACACTTTTTCCGTTTTATTTTCGCAATTAACCGTCCTCACGACTCCCTTCGTATCTACGATGGAGCCACGAACTATACAATGAAAATCCAGAGTTGCTCGTGGTCGGTGAAAACGGAACAGACAAAGAAACGGATAGACGGACAGACAGACGGACATAACGCCCATTATAGTAAGATTCCAGTTCAATCAAGCATAAGCACGCCAGCAGATTTACTGTTTGCTGTTCTTATGTATCAGAACAATCGTTCTGATAGGACTGTGAATGACAGATTCGGTATTCGTGATTGATGACGCGTTAGTACGTAGAAATACACCGATGACGTTATTCATGGCTCATGTTGTTTATGAGGAGAAATTTCTCTCGAGGCGATTTCCGCAGTGAAAGGTCATCCCACGTTCAAGTGTACACGAACGTATTAAAAAAGAGTGCGTTTTTGTTGGGAGGGGCTGTGTGTGTGTGCGTGCGTGCGTGTGTGTTTTGAGTTGTATACATACACGCATAACATACACATTCTACAGCTATTAACTTCTGCCTTTGATTCTTCTTTATACATTCGATTTAATAAAATATATATCCTTTAAATTTGTTTACGGGTAACGTTCTGAATATGCAAATAAAGTTCCTGTTCCATTATGTCGGCCACAAGCTAATGATGCCGTCTGGTGAACCAGTTTATTGGGGATTGCATCGAGCTGTACCGATAAAACGTAGGATAAATGTAATAATAATAACAATAATCCTTGGATCGAATTTATAAGCATTTAATGCGTGGCTACGCGCGTTTCCACAAATCACACGTTTCTTAAAATCACAGTCCGTATTCCTGGAATGATTACAATGTAGTCTGTAGTACCCGTGGGCATCAGGTTGATAATCTTCATGGAATCATTTCTTCGGGTGATATAACACTAATGGATGTACAACAGAGAGATGCTTATCTTTTTTGACCAGTATGACGGTTGACATAACTCAGTCGACCTTCATACTGGCCAACAGGGATAAGCATCTCTCTGTTGTACATCCATTAATGTTATATCATCTGAAGAAATGAATCCATGAAGATGGTCAACCCGATACCCACGGATACAACGGACTAAACTGTAATCATTCCAGGAATGCGGACTGTGATCTTAAGAGGCTTGTGATTTGTGGAAACGCGTGTAGCGGCGCATTATATGTTTATAAATTTCATCCAAGGATTATTATTATCATTATTATTATTATTATTATTATTATTATTATTATTATTATTATATTATTATTATTATTATTATTATATACGCATCCACACAAACAGACACATGCACATACACACAAATATTCGACTTCTATTAGCCACTTCTGTCTTGCAATCCCCATTATAATTTTCGATTTTAAAGTTAACTCTGCTATTAATTTTCAAAATTTCCATTCAGGAAACGTAGCGTGCATTAATATGCAAAGGTTAAACCTAGGAAAAACGTGTCAATATCGATAAATGTAACTCGGTTGTTTTGTCTTAATTCTCAGATGAGAAGTACTGGTTTTGCTTTTGTCATTTTCTTTTTTGAGATCTTTTTGTCCATTCTCCAGTCAATTTAAATTTAAATTCATTACTAAAATGTCACGTCTTCTGAAGTGCTACTCATTTCTTTCACAATGTTCTTCAAAATTCAAACTTTTTTCTATTTCGTACGTCAGTGTTACTTAAAAAAAATTTTTAATCTTGAAACATTTTAGTAAACGAATAAGTTGTAAGGAATTGGAGGGGGGAAAGAAAGCTAAGACATACATTTTCGTTTTTTTATGGTTTACAAAGGAAGATTGCGAAGGAAAATTATAAATTGATAACAAAAAGCATCTTCTCACTTTATCCCTCCCAACCTCCTTCCCCTCTCCCCTTCTCTCTCCCCCTCACTCTCTCTCCTTCCTCCCACTTTCTCTCTCTCTCTCTCCCTCTCATATGAATTCTGAAATTTGCATTTATTTTAGTAACGTCCGCAAGATAAATCTTCGTGTCATTAAAATTTCCCTAATGGAACAATAAGACTTCTCGAGACGGTATCTGGCATTCATTAAGGATACTTTAAAACACTACCATTAAGCAATGACTTTGGCTAAACTATGCAATAAAAACAATTTTTGTTATTGCTGTTTTGTTTCCCTTTTAGGGTTTTTGTTACTGAGTCATGGTCACTGTTAAGAGATCGTAAGACCGAGACGAAGGTTCAATCTCTGATTTCGATTCCTATATTCATAACATTCTTCGTGATATTTGCTTCACTTACGTTGTTGTTATTGTTGTTACACTATTCGAGTAAGCTCTGAATAAACTGGAATAAATTGACCCATGTTAGAAGGTATCCCAGTAATGGCCATCCATTCTAATTTTCAGATGTTGTATTTCCAACTGCACTTATCCTACCAATCCTTTTTTAAAGACGATAGTGTATCGTTTAAGAGACTTTGCAATCATTTCCAGTTATAGAGACTCTCCCGTTGATTCAGCATAGCTTATGCTATGATAGTGTTTATGAGGAAAGGCATGAACATCACAAACTACCAGTTCTGTTATATGAGAAATTATAATTTACATTCTATACTTCTTGAGTACTGAAGAAAGGATCACGAGCCAATCTCACCGCTTGCACGGCAGTCGAGATTCCTTTTTACTAATCGCCTCTCCTAAATTACTAACTCGCTCCTCCTCCAATTTGTCGCCCTCGTTGCTAGTTCTTCGCTAAAACCTATTGATTATGGTGTAATCGCCCTCTTCGGGGTATTCCACCACTGGTTGTGACTATTGCTCCCGACAACTACCGCTTAACTAATTACCTAAATCGGTTTCTTTAGTTTTTGCATCCCAGTAATGAGACGTCAGCTTCCAGTAATTGGTTCCTTGTCTATGAATCATATCTATGTCGACTGAGCAAATCATAAATGTCTAGTCTGCATGGCCGACTAATTTGAAATTGTGGATATCCTACCCTATTCCTCTCTGCTGGTGTATCTGGATACGATCTGTATAACCCGCTATGATTACCTCATGTCTACACTATCACATCAGGGAAATCTAGTCGGTATCTATCATACAATTAGAAAGAGAGTTCTAAACAGGTTTCCGAGGCTTTTGCACAAGCTTCTAAGCGCTAACCGTGCACAGTCCCGCCGTGCGTCTAAAATGTAGTTCCAGTCTCCCACAAGCAGTACAGATCGAGATGTCCCCAGAAAAGCTGAAGAAATAGAACATCATATAACTGTCGGGGCACAGACATCCACTACTCTGAAGGCACCGCCTTCGCTGCTGTCCGTACCCAGATCACTAGATTAATGTTTGGGGTCAGGAGAAGAGGATGCCGCCACAAAACCATGAAAGACAGGTTAACCTTTGCGCTGTACACCAATACGAGCGGCGACTGCAAGATTAAGCCAATGCTCGTTTATCGTTCGGAAAACCCCAGAGCCTTTAAGTCATATAAGATTCTGAAAGAAAAGCTGCAGGTTATGTAGAAGGCAAATCCAAGGGTAGTTCTTTGTGAAGTGGGTAAATTTGGTCTTTCGTCCTGACGTTAAGAAATATCTCCAGGAAAATAACCTGCCCCTGCAAGCCCTTCACGTCCTGGACAATGACCCTGCTCACCCACCTAACCACGAAGATGACATCCTTGAAGGGTTCAAGTTTATAAAGGTTCTCTACTTTCCACCCAACACCACCCCTATCTTGCAGCTCATGGACCGGTAGGAGATTTCTAATTTCAAGAAGCTCTTCATCGAGCACCTGTTCCGCCGCTGATTTGAGGTGGCAGAGGGCACAAACCTCGCCCTTCGAGATTTCTGGAAGGACCCCTATAATATCGTGATATGTCTCAGAATTATCGATATGGCCTGACAGGGTGTTACAAAGAGGATCTTGACCTCTGCATGGAAGAACTTGTGGCTTCAGTTTGTGTCTGAAACGGACTTTGAAAGACACGAACCCGAAGCGGCAGTAGTGGAGGAGATTGTATCCCTCAGCAAGTCCACGGGCCTGGACGTGGATGAAGGTGAGATCAATCAGCTCATTGAGGATCACTCTGAGGAATTGACAACAGAAGGGCTAAAGGAGCTACAGACGCAGCAGCACACTGAGGTTTTGCAGGAAATAGATGACACGGAGGAGACAGAGGAGGTTATCTCTACTGGTGCAAAAAAGGAAATATTGGGGATGTGGGAGAAACTCTTTCAGACTTTATTCGAAAGAAACACCTTGAAAAAGTTGCAACTGGACGTGCGACGGCGCTATTAAATGACATTTGCCTAACTCATTTCAGAAACACTCTGAAAGTGAAAATGAAACAGGCCTTATTGGACAAGTTTTTATCGAAAACTCTTGCAGATGAAAGTGAGGAAAGCGTGACGAAAAGGGAAAAAATCCGCGAATAAGATTCGGTAATTTAGTTCAGCCTATCTTCTCCACTTCTGTCAGCGTCCTCAAGTCGTCTGATCTCCAAGGTAAATGCTATGCATTATGCTATGCATTATGCTTAATAAAACCAGTTCATTGCAATACATTCTATTGTATTGTTTTTTATACAATATTCGTTCTTTATAAGTACATTTTTTTCTTATTTAAAAACACGCAACAAAAAAATTGCGGTGATTTTTTTGGTGTAGGGCTTGAACGGATTAATGGCATTTCAGTTCATTTCAATGGGAAAATTTGATTTGACATACGAGTAATTTGAATTACGAGCTCCGCCACGGAACGAATTAAACTCGTAAGTCAAGGTACCACTGTACACATATACAAATACACATGTACACATATCTACGCATACATGTGTGTGTGTGTGTGTATAGATAGATAGATAGATAGATAGATAGATAGATAGATAGATAGATAGATAGATAGATAGATAGATAGATAGATAGATAGATAGATAGATAGATAGATAGATAGATAGATAGATAGATAGATAGATAGATAGATATAGTTTTATATGTGTGTTTGTGTGTGTGTGCGCGCGTGTATATACAACATATATGTACATATATATATAAACATAAATAGATAAATATATATACATATTGTTACGGAATCACCCGTCGTCGCCCGTCCCGAACGGCTCACACACAAGTTCCGCCACGGAACCCAAAGAGGCGGAGAGAGGAGATACAGATGGATACTGCCACAACCTCAACAGCACAGAGATACAGAGGCACAACCCGAGATACAACCCAAAGAGGCAAGGCAACAACTGGCAACACTGGCTTATATTCAAACAACAGTTTATACGACAATTACAATTGCTACACATCAAATACATTTAAGGCAAACAACAAATCAATACATCATACGGTATACCACAGATCAAAGCATTTAACAACATGCATGTAACAATATAACAGTGTTCAGTAACGACACAACAAGTCCAGATCAAATAATGTTCACGATACGTCACAGTCCAATCAGAACACTTCGATACATTATACAATGTTCGTATCACAACAATTCACGTTACAATTCAACAAGTCCTTTACTCAATTCTTCACAATGTCCTTTATCGACCACATCGACAGAGTCCTTGACTGTTCTTTTCTGTCGGTCCGTATACACCGTGACACATATCAATGCACAAACACATACCTTAATTCCTAACTGAATCGCCAGTGTCCCATTCTGCACTCATCTCTGAATACTGCCAAATCCTCTGAATACTCTGCTAATTCCCCTCTGTGCATATTCCAATCGCTTGCCCCTAGGCCTCCTCGCATCCCAGCTCGCTCCCAGGAATTCCAACGCTTGCTCCTTAAATCCAAGGTTCCATCCACTCGCTCTGACCTCCAGAGTCCGTCTGTCTTCTTCCAGGACCGGCCAGCGACTCCAAGATCCGTCTGTGTTCCTCGACGACCGCTCAACGACTGCCAAGACCTCACTTCGTCTCTGTCCTTGCTTCCACTCCCTCATCTCCCTCTGTACCGCTCACACCCTCTCTAACTGCCCTGGTCCTTATACTCTATCTATATCCTCAATCTGTCCCTTACTGCTTATCCTTTCTATTTGCCCTCTGCTCTTACTCTATCGCTATCGCCTGCCAGACTCTTCCTCTCTATCTGTCCCTTTTCTCTTACACTCTATCTCTATCATGACAGCTCTACCAAACTCTCTGCCTGTCCTTCTCTCCTACTGTCAATACCCTCTCCACCTGTTCTTAGATTCCCTTAATCTGTCCTCCTCTCTCACTGCTCACTGACCCTCTTCTCAGCCGCACGAGGTCACAGGTCATTCCAAAACCCATCAGTCCTCCATTAGACAAAAGACTGTCACATTTTCACCAGACATGATGGTGCCATTATTCCTATGTGGGTCACCAGAAACACTACACTAATTAAACCCGAAATGCACTTAGCCAACCGTAACAATATCTATACGTATAAATTTGACATGGGCGATTCTTTCTTGTCTTGGGATTCACGGTCAAACGGCTGGGTAGAATTGCGCGAAAAATTACACAGATTTGTGAAATGATCCGGCTATGATTTCTGTCGACTCCCTACCCCTAACAGACTCTTCCCTACCCCTAACAGACTCTTCCTTAGATATATAAGGATTTGATGAAAACTAGTTTATAAATTAAAACTGACCCTATATAACAGTGATCAGCAAAATCTGTAACAAGTCTTTCTTCCTGATACTTTAGTAGCTTCTAAGTGGAAGGAAAGGCATGTTCTTTGTCTATCTCCTTAACTTCTTGGAGATTTCAGGCAAAATTATATTAATGTGTCCATCTATTTTAATTTAATTTAATTCTATGTCTTTGTGCAGCTGAAGATTGCTCTGCATTTAAATTAATGTAATGGTTGCATTGTTCAATTAAATGGAGTTGCGTGAAACGATCGTACTGCATTACTTCTGGATATCCTTGTTGCTTATTTTGATTATATATATATATATATATATATATATATATATATATATCGTGACAGATAAAATGACAGATTCATAAAGAGCTAAGAAAAAATATAAAAGAAAGAAATAGTTTAAGATTTAGCAATTTGGTTAGACAACAATATATATGTATGTATGTATGTATGTATGTATGTATGATGTATGTATGTATGTATGTATGTATGTATGTATGTATATATATATATATGTGTGTGTGTGTGTGTGTGTGTGTGTATGTATATATATATATATTATGTATATATATATATATTACATATGTACATATATATATATATACATATATACATCCCCTCACACATATACACAGACATACGTACCCACCTACCTACATACATACATACATACATACATGCATGCATTCATACATTCATACATACATACATACATACATACATACATACATACATACATACATACATACATACATACATATATGCATACATACATACATATGTACGTTCATATATACATTCATAAAGACAGGCAGTCTGCTATATTGCGTGTGCGTATATATCTCTACAGTTCTGTTATGGAGGACACGAGTGTCACTGAAATACAATATTCAGTATTTCTTAATTATCTTCACTAAACTTAAGACATTCATGAAAAATATAAAAAAATATCAATATGATATTCCTATCAAATTGTAAGAAAGAAATATCACAGTTACATCTATAGGCAAAATTTGTCTCCTTTTTTTTTTCTTATTTTCATTCATAGCATAGCATAACGTAAAGTGAATGTATTTCTAATGTTGTATAAGAACATATTATGGAATATTCTCCAGAAATTATTAAACATTATAAGCAATAATGATGAAATAATAAAATTGACTAAGAAAAAAATTGAAAAAGTTCTGTCTTCTTATGAAGCTAAATCGTTTGACATTGCTCTGAGGAAAAACTGGTGATTCGTTCAGAAAATTTGTAGGAAAAATTTCCATGATATGATTAAATCTACAGTTTATTGTGTTATTAAATGTAATAAAATTGGCATTACGAAAATGAGGCCAAGAATTGGAAGTCCTTAGGAAATTATTGAATATATTTTAGATACGTTGTACAAAAATTGCAAAATGACAGATTCATAAAGAGCTAAGAAAATAATACGAAAGAAAGAAATAGTTTAAGATTTAGCAATTTGGTTAGACAACAATTTGGCACTCTCGAACAGAATGGAGAAAGCTGATTCGAAACTGCTAATAATTTAAATATTGCTTGAGAAAAGAAAAGAAGAAATTTTACAAAAAGTTTACAAATAACAAATATATATATATTTTTTTTTTTTTACATATGGAATTAAAAATTGAAAATTTGTTTTCGAGAATGGAAAAGAAAGTCGGAAAATCAAGTGAAAAGCCATTACTGTTGGCTGTCACTAAAGCTTTTCTATCTTCTTCCGTTTTTGCAAAAAAAAAAAAGAAATATAACATGTGACTTCATTGACCGAGGTTACCGTGGTCTTTTCCGTAGGCTTTTCCTTCCACGGGTAAACCTCACCTGTCCTCCCCTTTACACTTCATATTGACATTTCTGTGATTACGATCCCTATTGATCAACTTTTTTTCCTCTCCCCTTTTTCTTTTTTTTCCCTCCCCCCCCCTTTTTTTAAATCCTCCCCTTTTTCTGTCCTCTTTCTTTCCTTTTACGATCCCTTTTGATCGAAAACCAACCCCCTTTTTTTTACCCCCAAAAGAAAAGCTCTACCTTGTAATTTGTTCTGTCTGTGTGCAGCCCTGTGTGGCTAATAAAGAAACATATCTTCCGTTATGTTATTGCGTTCAAACATTGGCGACTGTGAAATATTATCTCGCTGGCGTGTTACCCGTCATACGAGGAGTAACTCTGGAAGTACGTTTTAGCCACCGTGATAATATCAGGAAATATAGCAGACATGCAATAATTATAATTTAACTTTTATCAAATTTCTTGGTACTTATACAAAATGTTGAAATAAATAATAATTTTCTAAAGAAAGATATTTATCATTCTATCATTTACACCCTATTCTCATCCTCTGTCTTCATGATTCGTTCTCTCACACCGTGTGTGTGTGTGGGAGAGAAAGAGAGAGAGACTGCATTCGTGCGTGGTTTCCTTTACTCATTGCCTGCCACCTAAGCTTAGTATGTGCACTCTTCCTGCACCTCTAACACCAACTCTGTGTATTTCACTCTCTCTCTCTCTCTCTCTCTCTCTCTCTCTCTCTCTCTCTCTCTCTCTCTCTCTCTCTCCCATCTCACTATACTATGTGAAGTATGACTGGAAAAATCAAATAACCAACCAACCAGCCAACCAACATTTACATCAGCTATTATTAAACAAAAAACTGAGTTCAAATTCCGCAGAAGTCGACTTTTCTTTTCAACATTTCGAGGTTGATAAAACTGGTACCAGTTGAACACGGGGTCGATATAATTGACTAAACCCTTCCTTAAAATTTCAGTCCCTGTACTATAGAAGAAAGGATACTTAAATAGAAATTCCTTGAATGCTACAAAATATATTGAATTCTTCCATCGGTATAAGGCAAAATTTCCCATATTAGAAACTGAGGGACCACACGGTTCCGCGAAAATAAAAATTTAGGGTTCTGCAAGATCAGGTATCTTTTAATAAAATTTAATAAAAACTTCGTTGCCATAGCTGAGAAGAGTCATGATTAACAAAACCATTAAACACACTCAGCGGTTGTTGTTTGTCTACATTTTACTTCCCTACCTTTATTCTCTAGAAAAACGCCGCCGCCGTGGTGATCTCATTCTCGCCCACAACATCATAAGCGAAAAGTGTAACCTCTCGAAAGAGCTGTTCTTCACTCCTGCTCCAGAGCGTCGGCTGCGGGGTCATTCCGAGAAGCTCTACCTGCGACGATTTCATCTCAATCGAAGGAGAGGAGCTTTCTCCGTCCGGGTTGCGGATCCGTGGAACAAGCTGCCAGACGAGATGGTGAAGATGCCGACGACCGCTTTGTTCAAAGTCTCCCTTGACCTCAAGTGGCCTGAACTCTTTACATGAACACCACCCTGTACTTAACACCATGTCCCCCTACATGGCCTTGCTATTTGCTTTTGAGCCAAATTAACTAACTAACTAACTAACTAACTATATTTCAAAACTGTCCCTAAAAGTGTTTTTAGATACACCAATCTGAAGCTTTCGCATCGTATATACAAAATGTCAGTTACAAACCAAGCATTTTAAAAGAGAAAATGTGCACCACCCAACGTGAAAGCACCAGATTGGTGTAACGAAAGATATTTGGGGATCACTATTTGGAAAAAGAAAGATAAGTGAAATATAGACCAGCAATAACCAGTGATAGGTTTTATCACATGAGATTCTTCCCAAATATAACAATATGGTTTTCAACACACACATACATACACTCACACTACACACACACACTTTCTCTCACATACATACATTCACATACACATTCTCTCTCATTCTCTCACTCTTTCTCTCTTTCATACACACGCACACACACTTCCTCTCTCTCTTTCTCTTTCTCTTTCTCTCTCTTTCACACACACGCACACACACACTTCCTCTCTCCCTTTCTCTTTCTCTTTCTCTCTCTTTCACACACACGCACACGCACTTCCTCTCTCTCTTTCTCTCTCTCTCTCTCTCTCTCTCTCTCTCTCTCTCTCTCTTTCTCACACACACTCACACGCGTAGTCTCTTTCTGACATACACACTCAGACACGCATACACATACTCTCCCACCCTTGCTTTCTCTTCTCCTTCTCTCTCTCTTCCTCTCTCTCTTCTCTCTCTCTCTCTCTCTCTCTCTCTCTCTTTCTCTCTCTCTAAGATCTTTATTAAAACCAGAGTGGCGAGAATTGTCCGCAAAATGTTAGTATGGGTTCTACGATTTGGGGGGAATCGTAGAAATGCTCTGTAACAAAATATGTTTCAGAAATACTGGCATAATATAAAAAAATCTCAAACAAATATCGATGAATGAATTTATCTGAATACATTATTGGTAAGTATTTTGTCATATTCTATCAGCACTAGAGATATAAAAGGCAAGCTTGACAGATGTCGGTTAGGTAGGATGAAACTAAATATTATTTAGCTTCATTTTCTGTTGTTTCTGTCAATTAAAGATAGTAAAATATATTGTTTTAAATTTTGGCACATATACAAGTTCTGGGGAAGGGGTTAGTCGATTGCATCGACCCAGTTTTCAATGGGTACCTTTTTTTTTCTCGACCCCGAAAAGATGAAGGTAAATTCGATCTTGACGGCATTTGAACTCAAATGCTTAGCTAAGCATTTTTCTGACGTGCTAACGATTCTGCCAGCTTGCCACCTTAATACATATCCTTTTCTACTCTAGGCACAGGGCCTGAAATTTGGGGGGAGGGGGCCAGTCAATTAGATCGACCCCAGTACGCAGCTGGTACTTAATTTATCGACCCCGAAAAGGATGAAAGGCAAAGTCGAACTCGGCGGAATTTGAACTCGGAACATAAAGACAGACGAATTATCGCTAAGCATTTCGCCCGGCGGGCTAACATTTCTTATTTCTTTACTGCCCATAAGGGGCTACACTTAGAGGGGACAAACAAGGACAGAGAAACGGATTAAGTCGATTATATCGACCCCAGTGTGTAACTGGTACTTATTTAATCGAGCCCGAAAGGATGAAAGGGAAAGTCCACCTCGGCGGAATTTGAACTCAGAACGTCGCACCGCCAAAACGTCGCTCGGCCAAAAAAACCAAAGCACACGTGTGTTGTTCACAAAACCAACAATCCAACTGACAAACGCTATACCGGAAGCAAACTTCTTTCCACACAGCCACGCCTGCACCTATAGCTATAAGTCAAAGGCACGGCCTTATCACACACTGTGTCACGTAGATTCTTCCTGCGAATTTCGCTAAAGGTACGCGTGTCCATGAAATTCTCAACTACTTACGCGTTAATTCAGGAAAAGATAATTCAGTTAATCGAATAACTGAGTCGTCATCGTTGAACAACGGAGATCCACCATTATTTACGAATTTCGTCCATGGAATTTCGGTGGACATATTAATCTTCCTAATCACATTCATACTTTGTTGAAATTTGGAAGGTATTTACCAGTTAGTTTTTCTGGAAGGTAACCCTTGCTGACATTTCTGAGTATTTACGAACATCATCCAGTTACTAAATTAGTACCTTAACAATATTTTTCTAGGTACATGTGAAGCCCAGCAATAGATGGATCTGATTTAACCTTCTATACAAAAAAGCGACCTTGTGTCGAGACAAAAAAGTGACCTTGTATTTGTTATTAGCCCTACTGTTTTTAGACGCCAAAACGTCTTCTACTATAGCCTCGGGATTTAGTAGACGGAAACTGAAAGAAGCTCGTGTGCATGTTTGTATGTGTTTGCGTGTCTGTGTTTGTCACCTCAACATCGATGCTGGTGTGTTTACGTCCCCGCAACTTAGCGGTTCGGCAAAAGACATTGATAGAATAAGTACTAGGCTTACAAAAAATAAGTCCTGGGGTAGATTTGCTCGACTAAAGGCGGTGCTTCAGCATGGCCGCAGTCAAATGAATGAAACAATTAAATGAATATATAAGAAATGATTGTTAACTTTCATATAGACGATAGAGCTGTTTTCTTCTGGCCAATATTATCATGGGTGCATATAAACATCTTATCTATGATCTATAGTATTTCAGTCTATAAATGAAGCAAACATCGCACAAGCTTTGGATTATGTCTAGTACAAGATAAGTAAATAAAAGTTCGGAGAAAACTAAAAACATACGTACAATAATTTATTGAACTTAAGTATTACAAGGAGTGGCTGTGTGGTAAGTAGCTTGCTAACCAACCACATGGTTCCGGGTTCAGTCCCACTGCGTGGCATCTTGGGCAAGTGTCTTCTGCTATAGCCTCGGGCCGACCAATGCCTTGTGAGTGGATTTGGTAGACGGAAACTGAAAGAAGCCTGTCGTATATATGTATATATATATGTGTATGTGTGTGTGTGTGTGTTTGTCCCCCTAGTATTGCTTGACAACCGATGCTGGTGTGTTTACGTCCCCGTCACTTAGCGGTTCGGCAAAAGAGACCGATAGAATAAGTACTGGGCTTACAAAGAATAAGTCCCGGGGTCGATTTGCTCGACTAAAGGCGGTGCTCCAGCATGGCCGCAGTCAAATGACTGAAACAAGTAAAAGAGTAAAAGAGAGTAACAAACAAAAATACAAATATCTTTTCTTAGACGAATATAGTGTGACGTTGACAACATCAATTCAAAGTTATTAATCGTTCTGCAAATTTTATTTTGTTGATCCCATGGTTAAAAACTTCCTTATAGACAATTTTTCGGGTTTTACCAGTAGCGGAAAAAATGAAAAGATTGTTCTTGCTCCCCACTCTGGATGTTCCAACATATAACTGACTGTGTGAGAAACAGTTCACTTCTAATTGCAAACCAGCAACTTTCAAAGTCTGACCTTGGGGCTTATTAATGGGCATTGCAAAAGACAGACGTATTGGAAATTGAAGTCATTTGAATATGAAGGGCACATTTGAAGGTATTAAAGGTAAGCGAGGAATAAAAACATCTTTCCACACCCAGAAATTATTGTGGCTTATATGACATTTCTCATTAATTTCTTGATAAGTCTTGTGTGCCATTGCAGAGCTTTGGTTGAGAAAGGTTGCGCAGAAGCATGATTGGAGCGCCTATTTTCAATAGAAGGCAACGAGGAGGAGCTCTTGGTAGCTGCAGTGAGTTTAAGAACTCAACCGGGTAATTGACTATTTCCGGTTCTGTAGATTTGGAAGTGTGTTCGTTCTCTGGTTAAAGTTTCTCGAGTCTTTCACTTAAATTATTCACAGTAACGTTCTTTGGCGCCATGATTGCTCTTTCGCACAACCAAGCAGCATTTGTGTAATTTGAAATTATATTTGGAAAAACTTTTTCAATAAGTTCCTCAACCGAACTGACCAAGGTGCAGGGTTTTGACGGATTCAAATCACCTTCATGATTGATATCTAGCTTTTCTTCTCCAAGTTGCCAAATAGTATAGGCAATTTTTTCCGACAGATGATCCTCGTACAAATGTGCCCTCATATTTGTAAAAAGCATTAACACTTTCATATGTTTCCATAAAGTGAAAGATTCCAAGCATGCTTTCAATTCATCCACCTTTGTTCCCCTGAGAATCACTGGCAAAGTTTGTCTGAAATCACCTGAAAGTACTATTGTCACACTTCACATCAAACAATTGGAATTGCACAAATCCTGCAGCATTCTGTTAACAGCTTCTACTAATTTTTTATGGGACATTGTAGCTTCGTCCCATATGATCAAAGAACATTTCATGAGAACTTGAGCTAAAGAACTTTTACTAATATTACAGACAGGTTCATCATTTGAAGTTAGATTGAATGGCAGCTTGAATGTTACGTGAGCTGTTCGACCTCCTGGGAGTAAAATCGCAGCAATTCCAGAGCTCGCAACAGCTAAGGCTATTTCCTTTTTTCTGCTGGACTTTGGCTAACACTAAATTTGTTACAAAAGTTTTTCCAGTTCCTCTTGGTGCGTCTAAAAAATATAATCCTCCTCTCTTATGTGTCACTTGGTCAATGTTTGTTATATATGCAAATTGTTGGTCTGGCAAGAGTTTCGGGACATTTTCTTCCAGGAATCTTGTTAAGGAATCAATATCATATGAAATTTAAGGCAGCGAGTTAGCAGAAACGTCAGCACGCCGGGTGAAATGCTTAGCGGTATTTCGTCAGCCGTTACGTTCTGAGTTCAAATTCCGCCGAGGTTGACTTTGCCTTTCATCCTTTCGGGGTCGATTAAATAAGTACCAGTTACGCACTGGGGTCGATATAATCGACTTAATCCGTTTGTCTGTCCTTGTTTGTCTCCTCTGAGTTTATCCCCTTGTGGGTAGTAAAGAAATAGAAATAAGTATTCCGTCTGTTTTTACGTTCTGAGTTCAAATTCCGCCGAGATTGACTTTGCTTTTCATCCTTTCGGGGTAGATTAATTAAGTACCAGTTGCGTACTAGGGTCGATCTAATCGACTGGCTCCTTCCCCGAAGATTTCGAGCCCTGTGCCTAGAGTAGAAAAGAATATCATATGAAGTTTCTCGGAAGACTTCTGTGATCAAATTATTCACCTCATTTCGATGAGTTTCAGGTAATCCAAACTTGCTGAGCTCCCCCACTCCCATTGAGACAGCGCAATCTTCAATATCAACCAATGCAGAATTATATGTCATCGTCGAATGCTAAATCCCTCTCGGGGAATCTTAATTGTGCTTGATATTTGTTGTCTTCTGATAAATCACTCTTATATTTGTGCCAAAACGCTAATGGATTACTTACTTCACGATTCAGAAGAACTGCAAAAAGATCTCTCAAAGAAATAGGTGTGTGCGTGACACTGAAGCCTCAACCATTGTTCTATCCCACTGATTGTCATCTTCGAACAGACTTAAGACTAAACAGGCTTCTCTATAAGTACGAACAGTTTGACCATCAATCGTTCTTAGGAAGGAGAAGGAAGTCGGTCCTCTTATTTCATGAAGAAGCAGACTCAAAAAAGAAACATTCATAGTGACTCGGATGCACAGAGTAAACTCTTCCGATTGTCGAGTCAAATAATTTTATACTTGGATGATCCTCAACGTCAGCTTCTCTTTTTCTTATAGCAATGTAAAGTAATAGAGGATATTACAGTTATACACACACACACACACACACACACACACACACACACACACACACACACACACACACACAACACACACACACAACGACACACATGTTATGTGTCGTTATATTATAAATACAGCATACCTACAGAAGAGTGCCCCACCGAATTTGTTTCTTCCTATGTTTTGGGAAAAATGGGTATTCTCAAATGAAAAGTTGTACAAATGTGCTGAAGTGAGATAAGAAAATGACAGCTGACCTCATAAATTTTGATGTAGAGTACGTGAAACAAAGAAAAAATGTTTGAGTGAAATTTAAGTTACGGTTTCTATTCTGAATGCCTGCAGGGAATAAAGCGAAAGTGATCTTCTACGGTTTCTATTGTGACGGTAGATAGTGAAAAAAAGAAACTGATCTTCTACAGATATAGAACGAATGCAAAATAATACTTATAGCAATATGAAGTAATGGAGTTTATTACAGTTATACACACACACACACACCACACACACACACACACACACACGTTATTTTTTGTGTCGTTATATTACACATATGGCATACTTACAGAAGAGTGCCTCACCGTATTTTGAAATAAAATGAAGAAATATATTAATCCTATAAAAATTATGTCCCTTACGCAGGTTATTTATTTTCAATTTGATTTTATTTGGTTTCCCAGCAATCCTCCTGAAATCGTGCAAACGTTCCCTGGTGAAACCACTACAGATTCTCTTCCAGAGTCTTCTTGCATATGGCAAGTTGCCACGCAAACTGAAGGAGAAAATAATATGCCCAATCCATAAAGGAGGAAGCAGAGCAGATGCCAAAAATTATAGGCCTATCTCTCTGACTTCACACATCAGCAAAGTCATGCAACGAATAATCAGAAGGAAACTAATAGCATCCCTTGAAGAAAACGCTTGCTGAGTGATACCCAACATGGTTTTCGACCACGTAGGAACTACCTGACACAGCTTCTACAGCACTATGACTGGGTGTTGAAGCAGTTACACGACAACTCAAATGTGGATGTAATATACTTCGATTTTACAAAAGCTTTTGATAAAGTGGATCATGGTATGATATGCCACAAACAGAGCGATCTTGGCATGGCTGGAAAACTTGGAGAGTGGTTACATGACTTTCTGAAAGATAGAAGTTGGGCAGTGGTGGCCAATGGAGCCACCTCAAATGAAACACAAATAGTGAGTGGTGTTCCACAGGGCGCTGTCTTGGAACCCCTGCTTTTCTCAGATATGCCCTCAGATGCCTGGATAGCCACCCTTGCTAGCTACGGAGACGATATGAAAATCTCGCAGGAAATACAAAACCTAAGCGAAGTTGCACACCTGCAGCAGTTAGACGCAATTTACAGATGGGCTGAGGACAATAATATGCAGTTTAATGCTGGAAGATTCCAAACTCTGCGCTACCAGCACCCAAAACTAAATATAAAACTTAAAGGGTACACTGGCTCAAGGGAGATTAGAATCCTAGAATCTAAATCAGTGCGTGGCCTGGGTATCGGCATGTGCGATGATAACCTCTTTCCAAGTACACGTTACCAAGATGGCGACAAAGTGCAAACGGCTGGTTGGATTCTGAGAACCTTCAAAAGCAAAGAGAAGGAAACCATGATAGTTCTTTGGAGGACATTTGTCCTCAAACGCCTGGACTACTGCTCCTAACTATGGTCACCCTACAGTGTAAAATTAACAGCGGACTTTGAAGCAATCCAGCGAAGCTTCACGAAGAAGATCGTCTCAGTGCAACAGCACAGCTACTGGGAAATTCTGAAACAACTAAGACTCTACTCCTTGGAACAAAGGCGGGAGAGATATGCAGTAATATACATCTGGAAGATCCGGGAAGGGATTGTGCCAAATTTTGGCATTGAAAGCTACACAAATGACAAAACGGGTCGTCACTGCACAGTACCAAAGATCCCAACAATGCCGTTGCACTTCAGGACCAGTTACTGCAACAGCCTGGGTTTCAAGGGCCCACAGCTTTTTAATATTCTCTCAAAGAGCCTGAGGGAACTACACAAAGTGGATGTAAGTGTTTTCAAAGCAAAACTGGATCTCTTCCTGTCGAGAGTCCCAGATAAACGTTCCTCGCCACAGGAAGTGCAAATGAGGGCAGCGACATCAAACTCCTTTATTCACCAAATGCCACATATCAGAGAAGGCTCTCAATAATAACAGTGCAGCAAAACGACGGTACCCCAGCATGGCTGCACGGCCGCAGCTGTGAACTGAAACTGATAAAAAAAAATGTGGTATGTTAATCCGATAAAAATTATTCCCTTTTTGAAATGCGATTTTGTTCTTGTTGGAAAAAAGTCAGTAGCTCTCTTCGGAGGGTCGCTAGAGACTCGGGACGACTTCCATTGTCTTCGTCGTGAAATTTTACACAAGAGTTAGCTTTTAGTTTTTACATCCACGCGGTAGTTTTTCTTCCTATAGCCTCATACAAACGCGTGCTCACACACCCACATTTAACGTTATAGACAGACTTCGTAAAATGTAGTGATTTTGATCACCAGCAGAATTTACTTAAAATTACCAAATTTACCACAACTAAAACATTTCTTCCTACGTGCAGAACAAGATCCTGAAGGTTATTGGGATCTTTCCGGTTTGAACGGCAGTTTTTTCTAGTGGTGTCATATGAAATTGTCACCCATAATTATGACCCTAGTATCGATCTATTGCATTTCAATCTGTTTTAGAGTTAGGGTTAGTTAAGGTTAGGGTTAGTTAGGGTTAGGGTGGGGGGAAGGGTATCTTTTTTTCTTCACAAATGTAAATAAACCCAATCTGTTTCTTAAACGAAGGACATATTCATACGGCACCGAATGTTTTCACCTCAATAGACGGTCATTGATTGGTTGAAATTGCCGAAATGCAAGAAATTAAAGACCAAATATCTTACAAACTATAGAATTTTCTCAATAAAGCCAAGAGAAAAAGATGTTTTATAAACACATTCTACCAGTATACGAAGTTTAAAATTTTTTAGTTACCTAGAAATTACGTTAAAAACTGCCGTTCAAACCGAAAAAATCCGGTTATTGTTATCCACATTTACTGCAATTACTTTACTTTGATTTCGTTTAATTTTTGTTTACCAAACCTACTTGCTAATGGTATAAACTACTTCTGTTTTAGAACTTGTCTATAAGTATTGACCCTAAAGCACAATACTCACTTTGATTTTATCATTGATGATGAAGGTTGTCTCGCGTAGTCTTAAAAAGACGGTCCTGCAATTTGTTTCTGAACAACCTGCACAAATAGTTTGTTTTTAGTGATCAAATGTTTGTGTTGTACATTAATTCTTTCCATGAGATCGACGTTGCCTGAACAGAAATGCACCAATACAACACAGCCAGCCAAGTCTATGATGGATGCTTTAGGCACATTTCTTACACAATCGAATATGTTTAATCTGTCTGGACACAGCTGGTGTCGTCAGCGAAACTGTTTCAGGAGCCTGTGATTGCAGAGAATATACTTTACCCTTTGAACGTCGAAAGTGAATATATCCGCTCAAAAATGTTATTGCTATTGACTGAATGAAAGCAGTTTCACTTCACACCTTTCAAAAACAGTCCTCTTTATTCGCTGAAAGGCGGATACACCCTCAGTAATCAAAGATATTTTTTCGGCTTTTTACTTCTTTCACTAAATATCTCTTTTGAGCAAGAATCAAATACTTTTGGTGACGGATAAGAAAATTGCACCAACAGGAGATACTTAAGAAGTATTGCAGAAGCAGAAAATATGAATTCTTGTTGTTGTTGTTTTTTTTTGTTTTTTTTTGTTTTGTTTGGCGGGGGGATAAGGAAAAGTGACCGTGAAATTTAATTAGCAATCAAAGAGTTAAAGAAAGATAAGCGTTGAGCAAAGGTATTTCTCCTTGTTTTATACTTTATGTTCAAATGTTTAGTAGGTTTTTCTTTAGGTAAAGTCACTTACCATAGTCATTTTCTTTTTCTTTTGACACCTTCCATCAAATATCTCTTTAGAGCGAGAATCAAATACTTATAGTGAAGGATATGAAAACTGTACTAACGAGAGATCAAGAGATCAAGAGATCAAGAGATCCTGAAAAAGCAAAAAATGTCAATTCTTTTTTCTTTCTGCTGCGTAATGAACATCATTACAGAAATTACTATAAAATTTAATTAGGCGATCAAAGGTCCAAACAAACTAGGATAAACGTTGAGCATAAGCAGTAAATTGTTAGCTATTTCTCCTTGTTTTAATGCTTTAGGTTCAAAAGTCTGGTCAGTTTTTCTTTAGGCATAGTTATTTTATTTTCTCGACTGCACATTTTAAATCATCAAAGGAATCTTTGAATGCCCATTTATCTTTTACTTGTTTCTGTCATTGGACTATAGCCATGCTGGAACACCGTCTAGAAAGGTTTTAGTCAAACAACACGAACCTAAAACTATTTTTTTTTGTTAAGTCTAATACTTATTCTATCGCCTTTTCTACCGAACCGCTAAGTTACGGGAATGTAAACAAGTCAACGCCAATTGTCACACGGTTTTGAACACACGGATACATACATACATACATACATACATACATACATACATACATACATACATACATACATACATACATACGAGGGACGTTCAATAAGTAATGCCTCTGACCCACTTGCATTTGTTTGATCTAGCTGAAATTTTGCATGTGCAATTATTTATATCTCTATAGAGTAAGTGGCAAATTACAGCTCTGAATTGTGGTTTCTGATTTACAGGTGTTTGAACCGAGTCAAGTGTGAAATGGAGCCTGTTGAGTGTCGAGCAGTGATCCGGTTTTTGTATTTGAAAGGACGCACACCACGGGAGACTTTTGATGAAATGAAAGTAACTTATGGTAATGATGCCCCATCATATGACCTTGTAAAACGCTGGCATCGTGAATTCAAACATGGTCGGAACTCTGTGGAAACAGCTCCCAGATCTGGTCGCCCCCTTCTGCCATTGATGAGGCATCTGTCCGTCAAGTTGAGGCAGCCATTTTGGAAGATCGACGCATAATTATTCGCCAAATAGCCCATGAGGTCAAGATTAGTACCGGGTCTGTGGAAACTATCATTCATGACCATTTGCATATGCAAAAAGTGTCTGCCAGATGGATTCCCAGGTTGCTCACGCCTTTCCAGAAGCAAGAACGCGTCGAGTGCTCGAGGGAGAAATTTGGAGATGTGCCAAGAAGATGAGTCAAATTTTTTCAAAAGACTGATTACACAGGATGAAACCTGGGTCCATCACGATGATCCAGAGACCAAAGCCCAGTCAATGCAGTGGAAGCACCGTGACTCACCCCCTCCAAAGAAGGCAAGGGTGCAGCCCTCCGCTGGCAAGGTCATGTTCACAGTCTTCTGGGACCAGGACGGAGTAGTGATGACAGATTTCCTGGCAAAGGGTACCACAATTGCAGGAGCCTATTATGCTTCACTTTTGAGGAAATTAAGAGAAGTTATCAAAATCAAGAGGCGGGGCAAGATCAGCAAAGACATCCTCCTCCTGCAGGACAACGCTCCGGTCCACAACTCGCTTGTCGCCAGATCAGAAGCACATGCGTATGGCTATGAATTCCTCCCCATCCCCCCTACTTTCCTGACCTTGCACCTTCTGATTTTCACCTCTTCCCAATCATGAAGTTGTTTTTGAAAGGAAAACGTTTCCCAGATGATGCAGCCTTGATTTCTGAAGTCACGTTGAGGTTGGAGGACCAAGCTGGGTTCTTCTACAAAAACGGTCTCCAGAGCCGCATCAAACGATGGGAGAAATGCGTAACTCTGGGTGGTTCCTATGTAGAAAAAGACTAATAACTGTGCCAAGTTTCGTTGCGCTACTGCTATGGGAAGTGGGTCAGGGGCATTACTTATTGAACGCCCCTCGTACATACATACATACAAACATACATACATACATACATACATACATACATACATACATACATATAGTTAACGTCGTAAGAACATTTTATAACCATGAAATAATTTACTTTTTCTTTTAATAATGGTTCTTGAGACACTTCACATACAGCTACAAAGAATAGCTGTAAAGAATTTTTAGAAGCAAACTATCGCTGTATGTGATGTGCTTCGAGAATTATTATTCTATATCATTATTATACACGTGTGTGTGTGTGTGTGTGTGTGTGTGTGTGTGTGTGTGTGTGTGTGTGTGTGTGTGTGTGTGTGTGTGTGTGTGTGTGTGTGTGTGACGGGCTTATTCCAATTCTCGCATTCCAAATTCATTCGCAGAGTATTGACCAACGCGGAGCTGTAAGTAGAAGAGACTGAAACTAAGGGGCCACGCAGTGGGACTGAACCCGAAACAACGCGTTTGCCAAAGTAAGCTTCTTAACTACTACACTGTCATGCCTGCACCTATTTTGAAGAATATAGTGGTGGAGGAACTTTTAATTTGATGCCTTGTACTGATGTCACGAAATTGTGTTATGCAGGCTCAACGACAGACATTTACAAACATCTGCAGTGATGCTGTTATATTCGTAATTGTTTCATAACTGATGTAAACACCGCATCTATATAATATCTTCCTAGACAGAAAGAGAGAGATCAGCCAGATTAGTAACATTTCTACTCCGAATTTCATCGGTGATTGAGTGTCTTCTTTAATTAACTCTAGGAGAGAACTTAATGTGTCTGTGGGTACTGGGGAATTTATTGTGTGTGCTGAACACTTCATTTTTTAACCAATCAAATCCATAATGATGACAACCAATCAAATCTCTAATGATGATTAATTATATTTTGATATGTTTGTTAATATTTTGTCATACCTTGCTTGACAGAATAGGTATGGCGAGAAACTAAATCATCGGTTACGTACGAATGTACGCACGTGCGTATGTGTGCACGTGCGTGCGTGCGTGAGTGAGTGTGTATGTGTGTTTGTGTGTGTGTGTGTGTGTGTGTGTGTGTGGTGTGTGTGTGTATGTGTATGTGTGTGTATGTGTGTGCGTGTGTGTGTGTGTTTGCGTGTTCGTGTGCATGTGTGCGAGCCAGGCGTGTGGTGGAAAAATCAGTGCCTCGAACAAAATCCCTAGTGATACCATGATCTTTCATATCTACGACTACTTGCATTCTTCTTCAACCAAATCGATAAAACTTGCAACAGATTAAGCTCTAGGATCGATGTTATCAACTAAAACCTTTGAAAGCACTGCTACTCCAGCATGGCTGCAGTCAAGTGACTAAAAACAATAAAAGAAAATAAAAAACAAATACCCAGTTGTAAAAAAATATACAAATATAAATGAAAACGAATATTAATTTAACACCAACCATAAGATATCTGTATTTTATTACAGATTAATTGCAAGTTAGTCACAGCTATGTTTAATTAATTAGATTATACAATTAAGTAAGACGACTTGGCATCATAATATCCACTTTTATGTTTTCTTTTCTTGTTGTTTGTTCTTGTTCTTGTTCTTGTGTATCCCTTGCTTAACTCTGACTTAGCAAACTTAACATCAAAGACGGTGCATCTGTAACCATATAGTCCTTTTATTATTGTTGTTGTTGTTATTATTATTATTATCATTATTATTATTATTATTATTATTATTATTATTATTATTATTATTATTAAGGCAGTGAGAGAGCAGTGCATGCCATCAAAGTGACACGGGGGTAAAATATACAAAACCCGTCTGATAAGGGTACACTAGGTACATGCATCACAACCATGTGTGCGCGACATGGTGATCTCATATCAAGATAAACAGTGCATGACCTTGCAGGTGGAGCCCAGTTAGAATTTGTTTCTAGGCGAGTAGCACATCCCGCTCAAATGGTCCCTGAATAAGGGTTGTTAAAGAATGTTGAACGAACCACGCATGTTTCCAAAGGTGAATTATCCACACCTCCAAGAATTCCTTTTAACACATGGCTATGATGCTCCCCCACTACTTCTGCTCGGGATCAGAGATGCACATATCGTCAGCCACAAAGAGACATGCTCAACTGGTTAAGGTCAAACAACTGACAAGCAAATCTGTGGTATTGAGCAGAATATTTGCTGTAGCCCATCTTTTATACCAAGACAAAACAATGTACATGATAACACTTCCAATCAGTTAAGATCAGAAGCCATGAGAGCCACTGCCTGGTATTGCATCAGGGCATTTTATTATTATTATTATTATTATTATTATTATTATTATTATTATTATTGTTGTTGTTGTTGTTGTTGTTGTTGTTAATATTATTGTTGTTGTTATTATTATTATTATTGTTGTTGTTGTTGTTGTTATTATTATTATGATTATTATTATTATTATTATTATTATTATAATTATTATTATATTTTAATATTATTATTACCGCCATCATCATCATTATTAAAACGGTGAGCTGGGAGAATCGTTAGTATGCTGAAAGAAATGCTTAGCGGCATTTCGTTCATCTTTACTTTGTGAGTTGAAATGCCACCAAGGTCCACTTTTCCTTTCATCCACTTGGGATAAATAAGAACCAGTCGAGCACTGGGATCAATATAACAGGCTTGCTCCAACCCGCAAAATTTCAGTCTTGGTGCAGAGTAGAAAGGATTACTATCATCATTGGAGAGAAAGAGACAAAATGAAAAGATGAAAAAAAAAAAAAAAATTGAGGAAGAAAGGCCAATCTCATGGGTAAAGGTAAGTAACTCTTTCAATGATTTATATTTATCTCCCTTGGAGAAATTTTTATATTTGCCTGCAAGCCAAATAATCGAAATTTTTGCCTTTGAAAAAACATGAACATAACGACACCCTCTTTTTTCTTCGAGAAACATATTTCTCTAGTCTTATACAAATGCAGTAAATAATTATAAATGCCAAACAAAAAAAACATGGAGGCGAATTAAATAGATTTTCAGTTGTGTTGTGATTCCTGACCGAAGTTTTACTAATATTACTACTGGATTTGGAACGGCATGAACATGCCCTAATCTTTTCCTTTATTAAAATTCATTGTTTTGCAATTACCAAGATAGAAATTTATATATGTGCGTGCACGTATGTGTATCTGTGAACGTATAAATATACACACACACACATACACACACACACATACACATACACACATATATACACACACAAACATACACACCCACGGTACGCGCGCACATACATACATACACACACACACACACACACACACACACACACACACACACACACACACACACACACATGTATAATTGATAATTGATAATAAAGTAATACATTTTTATCTTAAATTAGAATTTCACAAAAATAACAGCGGTTGGGAATGACCAAGTTTTGTCGTTTCATGCTTAAGGCCACCATTAAACAGTATAAAGGTGTAAATAAAATGAAACAGCTGCGAGTGGTAATCGAAACCTTGAGTTCATCTTCAGATCTCTCTGAAACTTCATTACTTGATGAAAAAGAAGAAGAAAATACGACGCTCAAAAATTTTCAAGTTAGATAACTCTGTTTTTGCCGGTCTGTTGTAGATGGCAGCACTGTCTTACCGGAAGATGACAAAGCACATCAATTAAGAAGTCAGTGTTTCCAACCCGTCTCTGTCGTATTAAATATACAATGGTGAGTTACTTGGACATCTCTTCCACTTATTTCTGCTCTTTCTCAACTATTCTATACAAATACTCCATAATTTCGTATTCCTTTACAGCACGCTGATATATATACATCATCATCAAAACGGGCTTTCTGAAACTGTAGAAGAAAATTACAGCTTAATGAAGCTTTAAAATAAAGATTTCTTATTTTCAGTCGATCATGCTGATTACAAATTTATGGATAATAGATGTTTTAATCGTTTATGGTTTGCAATTTCTAGTCTTGGTGTTCCTTTACTATCATAAAAGGCCCTGCATTTTTGATTTTCTTGGTTTGTGTAATCCCATCAGCCTATTTAAATTTTCATGCAACAGAGGTCTGTAACAAAAATACCGGTAATATATTGTTTCGATTCAGAGGACCTTTACCTTTTCTTTATTTAAATCGTTAGAATCTCTGACAAAACGCCTTGCAGTATTTGTTCTGGCTCCCTTTATGTTCCGAGTCCGAATCCTGCAGTAAGCAACTTTAGCTTTCATCCTTCGGGGTTCAATAATGTAAAGTGCCTCCAGTCAAGTTCCTCGACTAACTCCGTCCCACTAGACTTCAGGCCTTCGGTCTATGATAGAAACCTTTATTATTATCATTGCTAATGTCCTTTTGAAAAAAAAACGTGTGGCTGTTACTTCTATTCAGTTGGACAGAGGACTTAGACGTGGTTATGTACGAAAACGTTATTTTTAATAATAATTAACGTGTTTTACATATTATATTATCTTGAAGCCACAAAATATTGTGGGAGTGGATGGAATCGAAACTAATTACATTAATGGTATGGGGCTAATGCAGTTTCTTACCTCTCCTTGAAAAATGCATTAAAAAAAAAATCCATTGAGATGGATGCTTATAATTGACGTCGACGGGGTTTCAACTGAGATTATTGAGGGATGAGACCAATACTGCAGTTTGCATTGTACTTTAACCGTTTCTACTTAGTCCATTACTGCTTGTGATGATCCCTGCTGTTATTACCTGACGGAATGAGTAAGGGTGTTATTGTAAGTAAAACTTGCTATCCCAGGTTGTTTCAGCCTTACTATATGAAATATTTTTTTTAAACATTAAGAGAAGCAGTGATAGATTTGCTTAAGCGTCGAAATGTCTCGCAACTTTTTTTTCCCCTTAATCTCTATTCGTCTCTATTGTATCATCTTTGGGGTTTAAGTCGTTTGTTCTAGCCCCAAGTGCTTTATCTGGTACGTCATTCGTTATACAGTGGAACACTTGATCTCATTTCACTCATACTTTGATACTGCCAATTATATGGTGTTTTTGTAAGAATATACAGATTCTCGTCCCTACATACACTCACCATTATAAACATGTACACTCTCTCAGACTCATATACACACATAATCTTATGATTACCTGATTTGTTACCTAATATATGTATGCCCACACATTGTCATGTGAATTGTTTTTGAAGTCTTGATTTGTCTCTTTCTCCTAATGGTTTCTTTAAGGTTTTGGCATGTCTCAGAGTGCCACTCTGTTCACAGTACAGTCACATTCTAGAAAATCAAGGAAGAGTTGCTGGCTTTTTAACTTCTTAGTCCTTTGAGAAGAGGTGTGATGCCATTCTATGCACTAAGCTTTTGTTTCCAGATCATAAAGACACACCCACGTTTCATTCCATCACCAGTTTGGGGGGGGGGGGGGAAACACCTTTTCATTCATTTCAAACACTTGCATCAGATCAGTGATGACTTCACTGTTCTCACTTTCAAACCAAATGTCAGCTGCTGAGGTGCCCACTTTCATATTTTCTAATGCCCAAAGTCTTTCACCATCTTTTGTAATGCATTGCCACTATGGTCCAATTGTGTAGCAAGCTCACAAATTGTAATTCATCTGAATCAGTTCTACTCACTGGCGATTTGAGTCAGCAGTTGCAGTTGATGGTTTGTTAAAAGATATTTATTAACGAGAGGTAATATTTATCCCCACTTAAACATTCTGTTAGAACAAACTATACTTCTGTAGTTATCATGAGAGGAACTCTCATATTGGCTTTTGATGCAATGGTTTGTCTTTAATGCTGGTTTCTCATTTTTAGACCTTTCCATCCCTCTGTATATATTGCCATTTTTCATTGTGTCATCTCCATAAATAACTTGTAGCTCTCTGTAGATATTGGACTCAACCTTTGACAAGAACATGATGATGATACATTGCTTCTGCTTGAAGAAGTGGTGTTCATCTACCAACATGTGCAGTTTGAATGACCTTTGTCAGTTAATAAAACAAAACTAATCCCACTTTTGCATTACTTTCAAAACAACCTTCATTTTCTAAACTCTATGCTTTGGCTGTCTTGCAGACTGACATTACACATATACATGGTCATATGCAAATTGTAAAACATGCTTCCAAGTTTGGAACTTTTCTGCTATAATAAAATAGAAATACAGTATATAAAAGTTCCCAATGGTACTGAGTCCTGAAAGGTGGCGAGCTGGCAGAATTGTTAGCACACCAGGCGAAATGCTTAACGGTATTTTGTCTGCCGCTATGTTCTGAGTTCAAATTCCGCCGAGGTCAACTTTGCCTTTCATCTTTTCGGAGTCGATTATATAAGTACCAGTTATGCACTGGGGTCAATGTAATCAAATTAATCCATTTGTCTGTCCTTGTTTGTCCCCTCTGTGTTTAGTCCCTTGTTGGTAGTAAAGGAATAGGTACTGTGTCCTGAAATCTTATATTCTAGCTTCAAGAATTATAATTAAAATGGGCTGAGACTGTATCTCCTCAACTGCACTATAGGCCCCTATAAACACAGCAAAGGCATGCATAGATTTACATTGGATCCCTAGGTCTGTGGAACCCCTGGATAAGTGTCCTCTGTGCCCATATCTTAAGACAGGATTGGGCTGAAGAGCTGCACTAAATTTCTCAATGCACTCAGTGTATTCCACTTTGCTAAATTTCTTTTCCTGATCAACAAATGCAAACTAGCTTGTAGCTTTTTCTTAACCAAAAACATCTCGTAATTATTTCAGTATGGTAATCACTCAGTATCCTGGCATAAACTCTATCTACATTTTATCCAAACTAATTCTAGTTTATAATAATTTGCTAGCTACTTTTAAGACATGGTACATCCATTCTGTAATTGCTCTTCTGAAACTGTTAAAACTGTAATAGATAACATTACTTTCCTGTGTTAATTAATAATGATGATGAACTCCCATCAGTTTTTACAAACAATCCAATGTTTGATCAACCTACTCATTGAATTATACTGTAACTAGTTGTTCCACAGACACATGTACTATTAAACATATTCTTCTCGCAGACACAGCATCTCCAAATTAGATCTTCAAATTTCATGCAGTAGGTCCATCCAATGGGCTACTCCACAAATTCATCCACAAGACTTCAATTAAGCCTAAGTGTCATGCACTTAGACTGAATGTGGGACCTTGTAATAATAAAACCACTTTTTCTAAACTGAAGTAACTAATATATGACATTTGTTGATTCATCACTATTAGTAAACATTTCACCTCATGAATATTTTTACCAAAATTTTAGACTTCTCTTCCTTACAGCAAAATAATTTATTCCATTTTTGTCCAAAAATCAAGATCAAATCAAAATCAAATTCGATGACTGGCGTCCATGCTAGCGGGGTGCAAAGAGCACCACACGAGTGTGATCATTGACAGAGCGGCTAACTGGCTTCCGCGCCAGTGGCACCTGAAAGGCACAATTTGAGCATGATCATTACCACCGTCGCCTACTGGCACTCAAGCCACGTGCTAGTAGGGTATTAAGAGCACCATCCGAGCATGATCGTTGCCAGAGCAGCTATCTGGCCTCCATGCTGGTGGCACGTAAAAGACACCATTCAAGCGTGATAGTTACCAGCATCGCCTTACTGGCACATATAAAAGATTCGAGCGACGTCGTTGCCAGTACCGCCTGACTGGCCCCGTGCTGGTGGCACGTAAAAGCACCCACTACACACTCGGAGTGGTTGGCGTTATGAAGGGCATCCAGCTGTAGAAACTCTGCCAGATCAAGATTGGAGCCTGGTGCAGCCATCTGTTTCGCCAACCCTCAGTCATTCGTCCAACCCATGCTAGCATGGAAAGCGGACATTAAACGATGATGATGATTATTTTATTCTGTACCAACACAAACTATCACTAGCTTCTTTGTATACTACTGTTTCACTAAGCACAACATATCCTGACAATTTATCAATGAGTATCCTCAATACATGTACATTTTCCTTACCTTCATTTTAAAGTCCACTTTTCTATGTTTGTGTGGATATCACTCAGTGTTAAGACAAAGAGACAAACATTCACATATGTATGTACGTATATATATATATATATATGTATGTATAATATATTGTGCCGGTGGCACATAAAAAGCACCATCCATTCGTGGCCGTTTGCCAGCTCTGTCTGGCACCTGTGCGGGTGGCACGTAAAAAGCACCCACTACACCCACGGAGTGGTTGGCGTTAGGAAGGGCATCCAGCCGTAGAAACACTGCCAGATTTGACTGGGCCTGATGAAGCCTTCTGGCTTCACAGACCCCAGTAGAACCGTCCAACCCATGCTAGCATGGAAAACGGACGCTAAACGACGATGATGATGATGATGATGATGATATATATATATATATATATATATATATATTATATATATATATATATGCTCTACCATCTATACTGTTTTGTTTCTCCACCATATCAACTGCTACTTGGCTGAAATCGTACTATATTCTCAGAAGTAAGTCAACATTATCTCTGAAGAATGTCCTGCAGTCCTGTCTTCATACACCTCTCTTGAAATGAGCAGTACCTGAGACACCTGGAAGTTTTTCCCCAACAACTAGATCACTCAACTTCTATGCCTTTAATCTCCTACTTTCACTTTTGAGTCAATTTTGTCAACTCCCTACTGTTCGCTTACCATTAATCTACATTCCGCATACTCCTAGGTTGACATGTCAGTACGTTATGTGTTCAAGCATTTTGATTCTGTATATTTTAGAGACAATGCTTCATATAAAAATATAACATATTCCAGAATCAGTTCTCATTTAATATTGTTTTTTTGAAATGTAAAGATTTATATTTAATATAGATAGGGGCTAAACATAGAGGGGACAGGTATATGTGCAGTTGTATGGTTAAAAAGCTTGCTTCCCAACCATGTGGTTTTGGGTTCAGTCTCACTGTGTGGCACCTTGGGCATGTGTCTTCTACTATAGCCCCAGGTTGAGCACTTGTGAGTGAATTTGGTAAATGAAAACTGAAAGAAGCCCATTGTGTGTGCGTGTGCATTTGGATACACCTATCTTGACATCATGTGATGGATGTGAACAAGCACATTTACAGCCACATTAATGAATATCATTATACACGTGATATTATTCACTTGTAGTCCTCCATGAAAAACATTTCCAACTGAGAAAAAGTGTTTTCTTGCTTAGTAACAGGTGAGGGCTGGCAACAGGAAGGGCATCCAGCCATTGACAATTTGCCTCTATGAATTCCATTTGATCCATGCAAGCATGGAAGAGTGGATATTAAAACATTAATGATAAATATGTATTCTGAAATCTACAGATTTCTCATCCCTTTAGCATTTAAACCAGCCATATCCAACGAAAATATTCTAAGTGTGTTATGCTCAAAGTGGATAGATCTTGCTTCTCACACCAACCCTACAATATTATTATAAAACTTAAGTTAGCTCATCAAAATCTCAAAGCTAAAAAATAATGCATGAATAATTCAAAACAATATGAATAAATAAGGATTACTTTTGACAGAATAATGTGAGTATAAAGGGGTTAAATATTGTTCTCTACTTTTCTTTCAATTTTTTGAAGTGTAATGGCTATATAATAATTACTCTTTTTTTTTATGTAGTTCTTTGTATTTTTATTAAACTCAGCAAGATCTTTTGAGCTGCAAGGGCTGGGTAATAGAAGGCAGACAGGGCAGTGCTCCATAGTTTAGTCTGCTTCTCTACATTCACAGGTAGTTGGACCAGTCTTGTAACACTCAACTTTTGATCATCCTGCTCTCCTCAGACTGTTGAGTGTCTCCTATTGAATGCATGGTCCTCCAACATTGAAGCTGAGTTGAAAGATTGTTTTCTATGAAATGTAAAGATGTATGTCTAATATATTCTGAAACCAGTGTAGAACAATGGTTCTCAATAGTTTTTTTGCCTATGAACCCCCTTGATTCTTATTTTACTCTACTGGACTTCCGTAGATATTCAATGCATATATAAAAAAAAGTCCTACTGTATTTTTATAATTAAATATAATTAGGAATTGTATTAAAAAAATTGTTAAAATGTTTTGTTTTGTAGAAGTATAAGTAATTTATTGCACATAAATTTTAACAAAATTTTATATGGTCCCTTCCTCCTGAAGAGGTGGGCATATTGATCCTGGTTGAGAACCACCACTGTCTAACAAACTAAGCTTTCTCATTAAATACTGTTTTCTCTGAATTGTAAAAATTTATGTTTAATGTCTATTTCAGGGTCAGAATCAATCATCTGGAGCTAGTGGTCAAGGATCAGATAAAAAAGATGATAAGGTACTTATATTTTTATCCTGAAGATTTCTTCATAACAAAAATAATTTCTGCTATCACTTACCAAATTGCAAGAATTCTTAATGGTTAACTTTCCTTAATCTTATACATATATAATGGTTATAAAGTAAGTATATCTATATATGTAAAGTAAACTCTAAACCTGTCAGGTGAATCTAAAATTAATTAAGCACTTGAAACTCAAGTTCATTACTATCTAACACTTTTGATACAAACTTGCCTGAGACTACATCAGGTTCTCTAGTACAGAGTTCACCATTTTTAAAGTGTTGATATTAAAATTTAATTTTCAACTGAACATTTTATATTAACTTGTTAATGAAAATGTTATTTTACTAAATCCTTCCAAATTCTAGGTAAAAGTTTATTGATACCCATATATTATTATATATTGTAAAGGCACAGGAATGGCTGTGTAGTAACAAGTTTGCTTCCCAACGGCATGGTTGTTGTTTTTTGTTTTTTTGTCTCACTGCACAGCACCTTGTGCTACTATTGCCTCGGACTGACCAAAGCCTTGTGGGTGGATTTGGTAGACAGAAACTGAAATAAGCCTGTTTTGTGTATATATTTGTCCCCCACCACCACTTAACTGGTGTTTGTACATTTATGTCCCTGTAACTTAGTGGTCTGGCAAAGGGACAATGGAATAAGTACTAGGGTCAATTCATGCAAATAAATTCTTCAAGGCAGTGCCCCAGCATGGCCACAGTCTAATGACTGAAACAAGTAAAAAGATTTTTAAAAATTAGAAACATATTTTATAAAATACAATAATTATGTGATACTGATTGTATGACATCATCATTATGTGCCGTTATATAATCTTTGTTAATACTATTTTTATTTTACAGGAGAAGAAACGAAAGTATGAACCTCCAGTGCCAACAAGAGTTGGTAAGAAGAAGAAAAAGCCCAAGGGTCCCGATGCTGCTAATAAACTTCCTCAGAGTAAGTCATTTGGCTTCATAAGTGCTTAGTTATCCCCCTCCTTGTAACTCACTTCCTTTTATCACTATCTCACATTTTTCAATATCAACCCTACCATATTATCTTCCACTGAACTCCCTCTCATATCTGTTTTCAATGCCCCTTCACACACATACACTTGTTCGTCAATTACTATTTCTACTTGTACATTCCTATGACTTTCATCTCTGCTACTGTACATCCCTATCATTCCCTTTGTCACTTCACATCCTCTTCCTATTTCTCATCTATCTATGGTAATGTTATACTGTTGCTCTCCAACCCCTTTCTTTGGCACTGTCATTTGCCACTTCCTACTCCCTTCACTTCCCCCACTAAACTAATATACCTCATTGATCATGCCTCCACCTGTGTTCACCTTTATCACCATCACTAACCATCTATCATTCTCATTTCACACTCTTAAAGACTTACCTGCCCATTCACCCTTTCGAATCCTCTGTCCCTATTCTCATATTCACTTACTCACCTTGAGGTTACACTCTGACAATTCATTACCAACATCTTTTTTCCCTTTTTCCATCTGGGTAGCCATGTAGCTCCCCTTGTTCCTATCCTTCTATCATACTTTAACCTCTTAATACCTGGTATAAAGCCACCTCTCTCAATATTATACCACCACCCCACTCACTTGAGAGGTCTTGTCTTGCTAATTATTTAGTGACCTTGCTGGTGCCAGTGGCATGAATAAAAGCACCCAGTACACTCAATAAAGTGGTTGCCATTAGAAAGGGCATTTAACCATAGAAACTACACCAAAGTAGACATTGGAGCTCAATACAGTCATTTGGCTCATCAGACTGTCAAACCATCCAACCTATACTAGCATAGAAGATGGACATTCAATAATAATGATGATGATATGGTGCCAAACTGGTTGAATCTATAAAGCTCTATATAGAATGTCTTGTTGTATTGATTGTAGTTCTTTGCACTTTGAGTTTAAATACCACTATGGTCAAGTTAGCCTTTCATCCTTTCAGAATCAATAAAATAAAATAAAGTACTGACTGGGGTTAATTCATCCTCTTTCTTTTTATGTGTGTTTCTCCCTCTTTCTCTCTTTCTCTGGAACAAACCAATTGTGGTCAGACCTGGTAAGGAGGGTGATCGACTCTACCAGTTTAAGGCCAAAGGCAAGGCTATAGTATATAATGTATGAGTGTGTGTGTGTGTGTATCATTTCTCACCAAATCTGCTACTTGAGCCCCAGGTCAGCTCTCTTTGAGCAGACTATATTCAAAGACTTTCCAACCATAACCACTTTGTCTTGTTTTCAGTAGTGTATTTAGGACTACTGTATTCAACGTACTCTTGCTTTTTGTATGAGGAAAATCTGGCTGCTATAGATAGCATGTCAAGTGACTACATAGAAGCTTCCCATGACCATCTCACCTTGTTTTTGATAGTGAATCTAGTATATCCAAAACTACATTATGTAAATGCCTTTTTTTTTTGTCTTTTTCTTCTTCTTTTTTTACAAATTTCTGTTATTTCTCATATGTCAATCAACAAGATAGAGGCTTCTCATGACCACCTCATCTTTTCAGAAGTATTCAATAATACGTTTTTTTTTTGTTTTTTTTTATGTTCAAGAAATTTGGTTACTTTTTCGAGCTTGTTGAGTGGCTAGATAGAGACTTCTTTTTTGTATCAGTGGACAGTAGAAGTACTTCCCATCCCTAGCTTTATAATTTGTGTGTATACATAGCTTTATAAGGAATCAGCTCTTAAATTACATTGTATTTTGTTCTTGTTATTATTAGTTACTCCACACACCAGATGTCGGCTAAAACTTCTCAAACTTGAACGGATTAAGGATTACCTTTTGATGGAGGAGGAATTCATTAGGAATCAAGAGAGATTGAAGCCACAAGAGGAAAAGCAGGAAGTAAGATTTTATCTTATTCTTTGCAACTGTATTTTACTGCTTTATATGTATATCCTGTATATTTACTGTATGTATGTTTATCAAGGTTATTACTGTAGTTTCAGACTGTCCTTTAATTGATAAAAACAATAATTCTTTTCATCATTTAATGTCCATTTTCCATGCTGGCTTGGGTTTGACAGGAGCTGGCCATGTATAAATAGCATCTTTTAACTATTTACTGATCAAAAGATAGTGTTAGAAAAACAGAACCTGAAAGATTTACCCTGTAACAAGTGATCTCAGAAATACAGACACTTAATCCACTCATTCCAATATACTTGCATTGTTAATATATATACATTGTTTACTTCAACCTATCAGTTATTGTGCTTACCAAACATGTTTAATGAATGTTGTATCCTTTCAGGAAGAAAGAAGCAAGGTTGATGAACTAAGAGGTTCTCCAATGTCTGTTGGTACCTTGGAAGAAATTATAGATGATAGCCATGCCATCGTTTCTACTTCAGTTGGTAGCGAACACTATGTCAGTATTCTCTCCTTTGTTGACAAGGACCAACTTGAACCCGGATGTTCTGTTTTACTCAATCACAAGGTAATTTTTAATGTTTTTAGTCTTTCTTTTACTGGTTTCAGCCATTAGACTGGGGCACCACCTTCAGGGATTTTAATCAATCATGTCAACCCCAGTAATTTTTTTAATTTGGGGGCTTTCCATCCTAGCTCTGCATGATCAAGGCCTACTTGAAACTAAACGGTAACAGCTACTATATATGGTCCTTACAAAGGCCCAGATGAACTAACCCATTATAAATTGTCTCAACCATAGAAGACTCAGTACTAAAGGCAAAAGACTAGTACTTATTCTGTTAGTCACTACTTACTAAGTTACAGGGACATAAACAAACAACACCAGTTATGTGGTGAGTCACATACACATGCATACAAACGTGTATGTACAATAAGATTCATCACAGTTTCTGTCTGCCAAATTTTCTCACTAGTCATTGGTTGACTTTGGGTTATAAAAAAAAACACTTCATACAAGATGCTACTCAATGGGACACTTTGCAAAGCAAACTTTTTAACCGCATGGCCAGGCCTGTATCTGGAAAATGGGTATAAAACAACCTGTTTAAATACTTGAGCTGTTTCTCTGATAACTTTAAATTTGACTATGTGAAGTTTCAATCCACCTAAGAAAATCAAAATAGTCAGATTTAGGGGTTTCCAATCTCAAAGGGTCAGATGTTAGGTTGTAAGCAATACCACTGTGGTTATTTTATGATAGCTATCAGAAAGATTCATCTTCAGCAGCAGCATAGTCATTTTACATCTACATTCCATACTGGCGAGAGGTGAACAAGTCGCCACAGTCAGTCTGGTCCTATTCACTGTTACTACTATACTTCTAGGCAAGTCAGAGGATGATATCTTGTGCTTATGTTCCATTTATGACTAGTTTTTCAGAACTGAATGCATTTCCTAACACCAACCTCTTTACAGAATGGGCACCAATATTAGAGGGCTGGTCATGTTCGTGGCCAGACTTAAAGGTCCTCTCAGACCTACATTGACTCTGCTTGTCAACCACTTTATGAAGTGTACTAGATACATTTTATTGTGGCACCAGCACTAGTGAGGTTGCTTTGTCCTCATTAATTTATGATGTCTCTGTTTCTTTGAAGCAACATGACCAAGATTGTGAATAGAAGAGGGAGCAGATCAGGATGAGTTGATGAAGGGCATTAGAGTATGATAGAAATAGAGTGATTGGGTTGTGGAGGATGTAGAGAAGGGAGTAATAGAAGAGATACAGTGCTGGATGGAGTAATGGAAAAGAGACAATAATAGTGGGGAGTGAAGGAAAACAGTAATGGTAGCTGCATATTTGTTGGTGAAAGTGAAATCAGTTGATGCATAGTAATAGAAATGGGCAATGGTAAAAGAATGTGAGTAATGGATCTTATTAAAAAATAGCCTGGGAAATGGATCATGTGGAATAAATTAATTTTTTCTTTTCAATATATAAAACACAAGTGTAAAAGCTATTGTTCGATATTTTTATAGGAATTTTTTTCTAGTAAACTATATAATTCAGGTCATAATGTTATGTAAATTTTAATTTTCGTATAGCATTTTTCATCTTTTGTTTTTCCTTAAATATTATTATTAGACATGCACAACATAAAATTTGGGTTTCTTTTCTTCTAACTCAAAGTAACATGCAATATTATTTCTTACTGACTCTTTTCAGGTCCATGCTGTGGTTGGAGTGCTTTCAGATGATACTGATCCAATGGTTACAGTTATGAAATTAGAAAAGGCCCCACAGGAAACTTATGCTGATATTGGTGGACTTGATACACAAATCCAAGAAATCAAAGTAATTATGATAATATTTTTGAGGATTCAAACACAAACAACATATTGGTTTCAAATCGTGGTACAAGGTCAGCAATTTTGGAAGAGGGCGCAAGTCAATTGTATCAACCCCAGTCCTCAACTGGTACTTAATTTATCAACCATGAAAGGCAAAATCATTCTTGGCAGAATTTGAACTCTGAACATAAAGACAGATGAAATGCCACTAAGCATTCTTCCCAGTGTGCTAATAATTCTGCCAGCTTAGACACAAATGACCTATTTACATCACCATCATAATTCAAGGGTCTATGGTTGCTTTTTCATTGTGTATGGAGTTGGAACTTTTCCTTGGAATGAGGCAATTTTATTTATATTTCTTAACCCTTTTATTATCATATTTCTTATTTCTTTATTGCTGACAAGGGGCTAAACAGAGGGGGAACAATCAAGGACAGACAAAGGGAGTAAGTCGATTACATCGACTCCAGTGCGTAACTGGTACTTAATTTATCGACCCCGAAAGGATGAAAGGCAAAGTCAACCATGGCGGAATTTGAACTCAGAACATAATGGCAGACGAAATGCCGCTAAGCATTTCGCCCGGCAGGCTAACGTTTCTGCCTGCTCGCCGTCCTGTATCATATTTCTATTGAAATACACTGCCTTTGTTGAAATTAATTTTGAAAATAATGAAGAACTTAGTAAAATAACTGTCATTATTAAGTTGGTATTTCAAATATAGACTAAAAATGAAATTTTGATGGGAAGCTTTAATTTAGCTCACTTTAACAGAAAGTTTGTATCTTAGAACCAGATATGACCTTGGATTGGATGATATCAAATAGGTTAAAATGTTTTTGTGTTTAAAATTTATAGACAATTTCTTTCTTAATAATATTGCTAAAATGGTGTGAGGGTGTGTCTGCTATTATAGGATGTGTATGCTTTATTGCAAGGAATTAGGGCAAGTGGTAAACTCTTGTTGAACCATTGTCTCAAGCTGTGTCAGTCCTTGATTGAATTTCTTACACTTTCTTCTCATTGCTGTACCCTTTTTCAAGGCATGAATGTCACAGAACCTCAGTCTTTTCACTGGAAAAATTTATGGCTTTGTGCTGCAATAAGTGATCAATATTGTTTATGATTGAAGAATATGTAGTGGTATTCTGTTATAGACTCTTTTACATACGATTTGCTAATAAAAAATTTTATCAGAATGTTTCATTTTTACACAAGTTTAAAAAAATGTGAAATGTTTGATTGTGTATCTATTTTACTGGTATAATGCTATTAAGTTGAATCACATCAGCTTCTAACAGAACTTTCACTATTGTTAGAAGTTTACTGATCTAATTGATAATATTTCTGTAGCAAATAGGCAAGAATACATTGATCTAATGACTTATGTGTTAACACAAAGTCTCTAACTTTGTTAGATTTGAATTCTAGCTTTCATGGGGCTTGTTGCAAGGCCCTGCATTCTCTCTCTCTCTCTCTCTCATATTTTTTAATTATTATTTCATTCTCTCCAGGAATCTGTGGAGTTACCATTAACACATCCTGAATATTATGAAGATATGGGAATTAAACCTCCAAAAGGTGTCATTCTTTATGGAGCTCCAGGAACAGGTATGTATCTAACATGAACTATTATTAATGTCTTTGTATTAACTGTTTTCTTCTATTTTCCCACAAATATTATTTCTGCTATCTTTGCTACAACCATAGGAAAATCTACAATATTATCAATGTCCACTCTCTCATGCTTGCATGGGTCACAATTTTTATGGCAAATTTTCTACAGTCGTATGCCTTCTTTCTTACTCCAAGCCCTCACCCGTTTCCAAGCAAGGTAATATATCCCCACATACATATATATATATATATACATATATCTGTACCGGTGGCACTTAAAAAGCACCCACTACACTCACGGAGTGGTTGGCATTAGGAAGGGCATCCAGCTGTAGAAACACTGCCAGATCAGACTGGAGCCTGGCACGGCCTCCTGGCTTCCCAGAACCCGGTTGAACCATCCAACCCATGCTAGCATGGAAAACAAGCTTCTTTCAGTTTTCATCTACCAGATCTACTCACAAGACTTTGGTCAGCCCTGGGAAGACAATTGCCCAAGATGCCACACAGTAGGACTGCACCTTAGTTCACATGGTTGTAATGTGAATGTTTTAAACCGGCTGTGTCCAGCCCAAATATTCTATCTGTACTATGTTCAAATCAGCCAGATCTGGCCTCTCACACCTGTCCTGTAATGTCATGCAAAAAATAAACACATTGACTACACTCTCGGAGTGGTTTCACCAGCTCTCAGTCAAAATCGTCCAACCCATTACAAGCATGGAAAGCGGACGTTAAATGATGATGATGATAATATAATGAATGACTAACTGAAAATAATGAATAAATAAGCATTGCATTTGACAGATTAATCTGAATGCTAAAGGGTTAACCACAAAGTCATGCCTTGGATTAAGTTTAAGATAGAACATTTTTATTCTTGCTAATATATATTTCCTCCTTTTGGCACTAGCAATTAATTTCGCATCCATTAAGCAAGAACCAAATATATGTTTACATGATTGTGTTTACAGGTAAAACTTTATTGGCCAAAGCTGTAGCTAACCAGACATCTGCAACATTTCTCAGAGTTGTTGGTTCTGAACTGATCCAAAAATATCTGGTAAGTATTAGTTTCACATATACCCCAATTTAAATTTTTTTAATTAGAGAACATTTAAGATTTTTGTATTCCTTATTGATAAACAGACACACACACACACTCATGTGTATACATGATGATTTCAACAGTATTGTGCCTTCTAATTAGCTCACTGTGTCAAATTTACAGAGTTATTAACTACTGGAGAACCAGTTGACCAACTTTTTCACAAGTTTTCAAATGTCACATGTACTCTGATAAAGTATTCAAGCTGATATGTATACTTGACTCTGAAGTGGTGTTCAAGCAGCATTATTTCCTTCCTGTGTGTAAACTGTGTAGAAGTTCTATTTACCAAATAAATATGTCTGAGAAAAATTTCCTGCTTCATAACAATAAATATACAGTATTTTAATGGTATATAAGACAGTTTTTTTGTCAAAAAATTTCTCAAAATATCATCCTGGGTCTATAGTACATGCTTTAATGCCCTAAAAACTTCTTCTTCCCCCCCCCCTAAATATGCACTGTTGAAATTGGAATGTGTCTAATGTGCCCATGCATCTTTTAATACCTTCGAAGAGAGTAATTATCATCTTTTAAAGGGAGATAATAACCAGGAAATACAATCAGTCGTGTTATGAATGGTTTTGTATCACATCAGTTGTGTATTTACACATACACACAAAATTGAATTAACAAGATGCAACTTATTCTATAAACACCATCTCCTTTATCCTCGTGATTGCCAGAACAATACACCCTCGTGGAGTGTTGTTCATATTTTCATACAAAAAAAAAGCACTAATCATCATCATCATTTAACATCTGTTATGTATTTCTGGTTTAAACCCCACTTAAACACAAGGATAACTGGTTTGTATTGGGTATTACATGAAGTGGCTTGTAAATATAGGCATTGGCCATATATGTTGGTATACTATGGTAACCAGTTCACATAGGTGCATGGCTGATTGGGAGTCATCAAGGAAGATTTCCATTTGATCACTGGACCAAATATCTGCAAACTCTACACTGATGCATGTGGATCTAATATGGCCATCAATGACAGACATCATCATCATCATCATTTAGCGTCCGTTTTCCATGCTAGCATGGGTTGGACGGTTCAACTGAGGTCTGTGAAGCCAGAAGGCTGCATCAGGCCCAGTCTGATCTGGCAGTGTTTCTACGGCTGGATGCCCTTCCTAACGCCAACCACTCCGCAAGTGTAGTGAGTGCTTTTTACGTGCCACCCGCACAGGCGCCAGACGGTGCTGGCAAACGGCCACGAACGGATGGTGCTTTTACGTGCCACCGGCACGGGGGCCAGGCGAGGCTAGCAACGGACACGAACAGATGGTGCTTTTATGTGCCACCGGCACAGAGGCCAGTCGGGGCAGCGCTGGCAACGGCCATGAACGGATGGTGCTTTTTACGTGCCACCGGCACGGGGGCCAGGCGAGGCTGGCAACAGCCATGAACGGATGGTGATTTTATGTGCCACCGGCACGGGGGCCAGGCGAGGCTGGCAACGGACACGAACGGATGGTGCGAGGTACAGTTTTGCTTGAAGTGGCCACCTAAGCCTGCAGGATAAATGTCAATGAAGGAACAAGTCGAATGAAATAACTTGGTGAAATTTTTGAAGTTTTATCCTATCAGTAATTATGCTTTTCTTTGTTTTCTTCTTTCCTTCTAGGGAGATGGTCCTAAACTTGTAAGAGAACTCTTCAGAGTAGCTGAAGAACATGCTCCTTCCATTGTCTTCATTGATGAAATTGATGCTGTCGGTACCAAGAGGTAGGTCATTTCATTGCAGAGTGGAAAGAATCATTTCTGGTTAACATTCTGTCATATATATGCATGCACATCCGTAGTTTTATAAGTTTAAGATTTCATTCATATTGTGGAAACTTTTGTCTGCTACAAAGTTCTTAGTTGGAATGATTGCATGATTGCAAACACACTCTTCGCATCAACAATTTGGAAATATGTATATTAAAGCAGGGTATCCTAAATATTATCAACTAGCTGTGATTGTTCCATTTTTATTGTGAGCTTGTGATTCCTATTTTAAACAGCACTAAAATAAAAGTTGGTTGTTCAAGATTTAGTTGCTATATTGAGGTACAGGTTTAGCAATGAGATAGCGGTTATCCCTAGCTTTGTATCGTGTGCTCTTGGACAAGAAGTATTGTTCTCTTTCCTTCAGAGTAAAGACAAGCTTAGAGGGTTCAAGAACCAATTTGCAGTATTCCACAGAAGTGGGGAGAATAGGCTAAATTCATTTTTTTCAATTCCTTTCTCTCAGTAATCTACTGGCTTCACTAGAGCAATACTGACCAGCAGATTATTAACCTTTTTACCTTTTTGATACCAACCTGCCTGAGACCGCCCCAGGTTCTGCAACATAAATTTATTGTTTTAACCCTTATGCATTTAAACTGGCCATATCCAGCCCAAAATATTCTATCTGTTTTATGTTAAAACTGGCCACATCTAATCTTTCACACCTACCTAACAATGTCATTCAATAATCACATCATTGAAATCTTGAAGCTACAAAATAATGCATGATTAATTCAAAATAATGTGAATAAATATGCTTTACATTTGACAGTAATATGAATGCTAAAGGGCTAAAGTAGTCTAAATTATAATCTTCCATCATAATTTCATGCTAAATTGTTCCAGACCCCAGCTTAATAATGAGAAAGTTACTTTACTAAATTCTTCATTATTTAAAAATTTAATCGAAACAAAGACAGCATATGTGGACAGAAATATGGTAACAAACAGGTTAATATAACACAATGGATAGTAAAAAAAGCGTAAATAGACATTGTACTGTTACTGTAGTTGCTTGTGGGAACATCATCGTTTAAAGTCCATCTTCCATGCTGAACTTGAATTAAACAGTTCAGCTGGATCTGACAAGAAAGAGGACTGCATTGTTGTCCTCTGTATGCTCTCTACAGTTGGCTGCTTTTTCTAATGCCAACCTGTCAACAGAGTATACTGGGTACTTTTTTTTTTTTTTTTTGGTGCATATAATGTAAAAGATGTTGCAAGTGCTAGAACATAAGATGTCTCCATTCACATTTTTTTTCTTTTTTAATAAAATACCATCTTCAAAATATTTAAACATTAACATATATTAAAATCCATACAGTACACTAGATAGTGTTTTGTTAGTTTACAGTATTATGTTCAAAATACTCCCATCAATATTGATTGAAGAGGGATGGAAAATACTAGACTAATGTGCTCGAAGTACACCATACAAAAATAAAGACTCACATTATATAACCATGACCATCATTCAGAATCATGGATAACTTAGTAGCTTGTACCATACTGTCACTAATTGTTTAAAGTATCAATTAGAGCTGTGAGCAGACATAGACATCCTTTCAGCACTCGTATCTTTGACTCAGCAGAACATTGAGAATGTGATAGCTGGAAGGACTGAGGGCTGGTGTAACTAGCCCTTGGCTGGTACTCATTTTAGTTGAGTAGACAGGAGTAATATGAAATGAAATGCCACATGCTGTCCACTCTAAGAATCAAACCTATGACCTTAATATCATAAACTCAGCACCCTAACCATTGTGCCACACACCTTCCGATGCTACATGCATAGTCAGAAATTTGTAAAAATGAGATGTGTTCAATAAAATCCCGTACTGTTGTCATCATTTTCATTGTTGCCACTTCTGTTTTGTTTATTGTTATTTATTTCCCCCATCTTAATGTGTTTGTAAAATGAAATAACTTTTGTTTTGTGTGTCTTTCAACTACTTTCAGATACGAATCTAATTCAGGTGGAGAAAGAGAAATCCAAAGAACCATGTTGGAACTGCTCAATCAGTTAGATGGCTTTGATTCCAGAGGAGATGTGAAAGTAAGGAACTTTTCAACTTCATTATTCTGGTGGGGGATTTTTGTTGTTGTTGTTGTTTTTTTAAGTGACCCTAGGATTACATTAATGTGTCCTAGGGGCAGGCATGGCTGTGTGGTTAAGTTTGCTTCCCAACTTCATAGTTTCTGCTTCAGTTCCACTGAACAGCACCTTGGCCCAGTGTCGTCTACTATAACCACAGGCCAATCAAAGCCTGGTAAGTGGATCTGGAAGTAGAGAGTGTATGGAAGTACATTGTCTAGTTTGTATGTATGTGCGTGTTTGTTTCCATTTGTGTTTTCTTTTTTATAAGTTACGACATTGAAGCAGTGTGGTTGTTAGCACTTCTGTTAATGAATTATTCACTCACTTCATTGCCTTCAAAACTGTGTGAGATAAGTGATCCCTTACCTGAAAAACAGGTATGGGTTAGCATCAGCGTAGGCAACAGAAATCATTCTGTCTTATGTTATTCTTATTCTTTCAATAAAGTCCTATTTTTACTCTGGAATATAATGTCTCTTATTTAATATTTTGTGTGTTTTCAATTTTCTTCCTTTCACTCATCAATGTCTTGTTTTTGCCTGCAGGTTATTATGGCTACAAATCGTATAGAGACCCTAGATCCTGCATTAATTCGCCCTGGTCGTATAGACAGAAAAATTGAATTCCCACTACCTGATGAGAAAACCAAGAGACGTATCTTCACTATTCACACAAGCCGTATGACCCTGGCTGGTGATGTCAATATTGACGACTATGTGATGGCGAAAGACGATCTTTCAGGAGCAGATATCAAAGTATGTACCTTTTTAAAATGTTTTAGGTTTCACCCTTAGAAAATAAATGCAACTTAACCCTTTCGTTACTATATTTCTGACCAAATTACACCTCTTATGTGTTTCAATTAATTTCTAACGTAATCATAAATTTAGTCTGGTTTCATTAAACAACTATAACTTTTTTATTTATCGATATATTAATCTGATTTTTGGAAAATAATTTAATGAAATATTCTCAACCAATTCTATACTATAATTTTTGTCACAAAGTGACTCTAATTGCAGGTAGATACAGGTAAATTCCACAAAATATAAAATTATTAAAATTTTGTTCAAACATCGCTATAGAAAATGGGTTATTAGCTAATATTCAATTGGATATACAACAAAATTTTACTATAGAATTAGTTATTCTGGGTAACTTTCTGATACCCATAATAATATTTATGGCAAAATAGTCTTAATTTCATTTAAGGTTGTGGGAAACCACAAACTATCCTTTCTTTCGCTTTGTTTACGTTTAGCGTAACGGTTCGTTTCTGCCGTAATGATTTCAAATAGGCTCATTCGAAAAAGTAAATAGAAATAGTCTAAGGCTTTACCCTTCTGGGAAAGTCTGTGGCTTGGTCCAGTTTCTTCAGAAAAATCACCGAAAGAAACAGTTTTTAAATTTTCACTCCATTCAGGTGCCAATTCGTTTTCTTTATCGCTATCGGAGATCTCAGATTCACTGTTTTCACTTTCGGAAAATGAAACATCAGATTCATTATCAAATACCACATGCTTTTTTTTTTCAGTCATAGAGTTAGATTTATGAAGGTCTTCAGTAGAAAATCCTTCGAATTCTGACTCGCTGCTTGATATAATGAAATTCGTATCCATTTTTTGTCAGAATTACAAATTTTGAAAACACAATAGGAACAAATTTCGGAAAAAAATCTCCCAAAATTCACGGAATTAAAATTACACTTCGATTATTGTACAAAACTGTAGTTGAACTGTTTACGAAGTATAATACGTGTTTTCACGAATGTACTGAAGAGATTTGCTCTGATATTCTCATTTAAATATGAATAGGTAAATTCGGACGGCTTTGGGCGGTTTGGTCTCATAAACCAAAATTTTTTTCGGGCGGCTTTGGGCGGTTTGGTAACGAAAGGGTTAAACAGGATTGTCATAGATTGTACATTCTAAATTCCAAGGGGCTTAGGGACCAACAGTTAGCTCTGATTTCATAGATTGAAGCAAATGAGATCTTCCCTTGGATTTGACAGCCTTGTTTTGCGGGTAGCATTCCCAGATAATAAGTGAGATACTAGTGAGATTGCCATGCCTTTCAATATTATATATATATATATATATATATATATATATATATATATATATATAATATATATATATATTTAGTTGGGAGGGAAAACAATGCCCATGATCCTTTACAGGGCTCCAAAACTTAAGAAGAAGAGTGGGAGTTATCCTCAAACTGGAAACCTGGTCCAAATGCTTGCAACAGAGTGGGTTCTGCTAAAGGCATCAAAGATGCCAAGTAGTGGTATTAAACCAAGCAATGAATCAAGTCTACCACCCATAAAAGCCATGGTGGGATATGAACTCAGAATACAAAGAATGGAGCATTGTGGCTAATGCAATTAACTAACCCAGTTACCTCAAAATTGTTTGCTTTGTGCCAAAATTAGAAATTATTATTATCATTACTACTACTACTATTACTAAGGTAATGAACTGGCAGAATCGTTAACATGCTGGGCAAAATGCTAAGTAACTTTTTGCCCATCTTTACATTCTGAGTTCAAATTCCGTAAAAGTTGACTTTGCCTTTCATCCTTTCGGGGTTGATAAACAAGTACCAGTTGAATGCTGGGGTCAATGTAATTGACCTACCCCTTCCACAAAAAACTGCTAGCCTTGTACCAAAATTTGAAACCATTATCATTATTAAAGCAGCAAGCTTGTAAAATCATTAGTGCATTAGAGAAAGTGCTTTGTGGCATTTCTGCTAATTCTTCACATTCTGAGTTCAGATTTTGCCAAAGTCAACTTTGCCTTTCATCCATTCAAGGTTGATAAAAATAAGTACCAGTCAAACACTGAGGTTGATGTAATCAATTAACACCTTCCCCTAAAATTGTTAGCCTTGTGCCAAAATTAGAACTTATCATTATTATTATTATTATTTCGCAAAACTACAACTGCATACTTAAATGTTGAGCAGCAATATAAGAAGTAGCTGTTGTTACAGTGTCTCGGCATATTTCTCCAGCAGGGATTAGTTTAGTCATAGTAATTATTGCTGATTACAACCTGACTGCTGGGTTGCTTCTTAAGCCCAGCTCTCCATAGCAATAATTGCTGATGTCCATTCACAAACCTAGTAAATTGGTAGTGTTGTATTAAATACTTGGCCACATCCTGTCCTGCTCGACCTTGTCAAGGACCATTACAGTTGTATTATAGATCTAATTAAAGCAAAGATATCTTTTTGTTAGATGCTACTTTTAGTACAGACACAAGATCATTATTTTATTGTTGCAGGTTTAAGAACTGGAATGTAGAAGTGGCTATTTTTCGATAGATAAGAATAAGCTGCTTCCAGACATGTATGCATACATACACACATACAAGCTGTCATGTATGCATAAATATGCATATGCACATTGTGACTAGCTTAGATAAACATGCACTTTTTTTTTTTGCGGTGTGGAATAATTATAATTAGATGGCTCTCTTATTTAGGGTTACTATTCCTCCCCGATTCTCATGGTGTATATGTTCCCAGTCATACTGTATGAAGTGAAATACATAAACATTAGAATAATAGAAAATGCTTTTTTAATGACTTCTAGTCATGACATACTTGAAAGATGAGCTGTTCCCCATCAGTATAAGTATGTGCATATATATATATATTTATGGATAATAAAACGAATGGTTTACACTTGGTAGCTTACTAGTAAAGCACGGCCACTTTCAGTGATCATTAGGTATATAGCAAATGAAAGACAGATGAAATATACGAGAATTTATATTATTCACAACAATTGTTTCGACACATCTAGCATCGATTCCTCTTGGGTGGGACACTCAACCACTGGTTCAGGAGCATCCGGTGGTGCAGATGTATCTCGTCAGGTGATAAATAAATAATTGCGTGTTCGCTTCTCTTTTTGCTATCTGTGATTTAATTTTTGATCTTCTGTATAAATGAAGATATTTCGTCCATCTGACTGCTTTCTCTTTACAAAATGGAAAGTTAGATTTCGGAACAGTCATTTTAACAAGTTGTATTTATTTATCACCTGATGAGATACATCTGAGTATCCCACCCAAGAGGAATCGATGTTAGATGTGTTGAAACAATTGTCATGATTAATATAAATTCTCATATATTCCATCTTCTGTCTTTCATTTGCTATATATATGAGGGGTGCTGAAAAGTTCCTGACTTTGGGTAAAAGAAAATACAAGAGGATCAGTTAATTATGATTTTATACAACATATTCCCCTCTCAGATTCACACGCTTATAGCAGTGGTCCTTCAGTTTTCTAAGCTGTGTAAAACAACTTGGAAGGTTGGGCCTCCAACCAGGCCTTTTGCAATACCCTTAAAGCCAGGAACTTTTCAACACACACACACATGCACATACTGTATATATGGATGTGTGGTTAAAAGACCATATGGCTTTCAGTTCAGTTCCACTATGTGGCACCTTGGTCAATCAAAGCATTACGAGTGGATTGAGTAGAGGGAAACTGAAAAAGGCCTGTTGTATATATGTTGTTTGGTGTAATAAGAGTTTAGAAACTTCAAGGGAACGTCAAATAATTCTTTCAGAATGGCGAAGAGCATATAAAGCTATAAATAGTAACATGTAAATATTAGATTAAATAAACCTTTGGGTAAAAAAAAATTCGATGGTTGCTCATGGGGCATGACTCCACATCTGTGAATATGAGAGGTTTTTGTTTGTGTCTCTTTGTCTAGACATCTTTTGTTAGTCATTCATTTCCTGTTTTTTTATGTGTGTGTGTCTGGCCATGAGGAAATATTACTTTGCTCTGAGACAGATATCTGGCCTTGGAAAATTTGCATCAGCCTATACCATCATGAAAAAGTGGATGGTTATGTGAGTGTGTGTGTGACAGATAGTTACATTGTGTGCATACATACATATGTACATATATAGGAAATACACAGTTATTTATATCTCTATATACAAAGTTATTTCAATATAATTCTTTTTTTCTGTCATTTCTGTTAGTCATTGTTGATTTTGTTGTCTTTCCTGCAGGCTATTTGTACAGAGGCTGGTTTATTAGCATTGAGAGAAAGAAGAATGAAAGTCACCAATGAAGACTTCAAGAAAGCTAAGGAAAATGTGTTGTATAGGAAGAATGAAGGAACACCAGAAGGACTTTATCTCTAACAATATACGCTTCTCTTTTTTTTTCCACCCTTGTAATTCTTCCTTTTAATAAATTCTAATGTATTGGTAGAATTTTCTTTGTGTGATAGCATTTGTTTTATTTTTTGCACTGTTCCAAATTTCCATGAATTTGTTAAGATAAAAGATTTCATTGAAGAACTGAATCATAATTACATACAACCAAATCCAACTTAAATAAAAGCAATATATTCACATTATATGTATACTACTGTTGTTATCTGGAAATGAAGCTGTGTCATTCATTCAAGTTCTTTACATTCTGAGTTCAAATCCTGCCACGGTTAACTTCAGCCTTTCATCCTTTTCAAGTCAGTAAAATAAAGTACCAGTCAAGTACTGAGGGTCAGTAGTATTGACTAACCCCTCTTCCCTCAAAAATTACTGGCCTTGTGCCAAAATTAGAAACCATTATTAGACACATAAAAATGCATTAGCAGTGGGATCAGTTTGCTGGACTTTCAATATTCTCATGCCTAAATAGAAACGTTATGACACGTTATAGAATACAGTAATAAAAACGCACTAAGTCCTCCCAAGCCTCAGTCTACTTAACTGGCAATTGGTTACCCCCATCATTTGTTCATACATCATTACTTCAATAAATCATGTTATTTTAACTTAATCTTAAAACTTCCAAATCTACAGACCTAAAAAAATTGTATGCATCTCTGTCTGTACTTGTATATGTATATATCCACCATTTACATTACATTATGTATGTCTGTTTGTTTGTTGCACTGCCACCACCACCACCACAGAATGTCTGTTTTCCCTACATCATTACTTCAATAACCCAAATACAGAATATGGCAGGAGATCTTCAACTTTGAGTCTCTCCATTCATGTTCATAGGGCCCCAGTCTTGACTGTCTCATCTTTTACTCAGATCATATTGTCAAATATGTCTTTTTACATGAGGGTTTGAGTAGATTAGTGAATGAATCATTGTTAGATTTGATGATGTGAATTCAATTGATTGATCAACTGAATTTTCTGCTTGTTGAATTAACATGTAAGTGACAGAGTATTCCACAGACATGTGTACTCTTAATGTAATTTTCAGGCAGAATCATTGTGACATAATGTATGACCAGGCTGTGCCTTTTGAATTACAGGTACAATCCACCCTCTGGGCTTCTATTCAGTTTCCGCCTATCTAATTTAACTCACAAGGTACAGGTCACCCCAAGGCTGTAGAAAATCTCATTTACCCAAGATGACATGGATTGGGATTGAACTCAGGAATTTTCTGGTGACATATAAAAAGCATCTGTGCCAGTGACATGTGAAAAGGCACCCACACTGGTAACATGTAAAAGACACCCAGGACACTGTAAAGTGGAAGGCATTAGGAAGGCTACCCAACCATAGGAACCAAACCAAAACAGACTAATGGTGCAGCTTGCTAGCTGAAAACGGCAGTGCAGTAGTATACACATATGTAATGTAAATGGTGGACGGATACATATATAAGTACATACATAGATGCATACAATATCTTCTGGTCTACAGATTTGGAAATTTTAACAATAAGTAAAAATTTTCAAATTTTGTTTATTGGTGTAATTTTTCATGCTGAATATAAATTTAGGATTCATTTATTCCCAGAAAAATTTAGGAAAATGTTACAGAGGTTCAAAGTCTTATAATTTTTAGTCTAATCAGAAGCAGCACATTTCTCACATGATAGCTGTCATAAAATGACAGACAGAAATAACACAGGTATAAAATGATATTGTTCGTCAAAATTTGTGGTGAAAGTGTCAGCACAAGGAAAGTGCATCCTTGTTACAATGAAAAGAGAACAGACTACAGCTTAGCTTGTTACTATAGAAGCATACTGAGAGATTATAGTCATGTATAATGATGGCTAAAATTATCAAAAATTTGCAAACTTTAAAAGCTATTAAGTTTTTATTCATTTGTTTATGGCAAAAATTAATAACTTTTTCATAATTAACATACAAAACGAAATCAGTATAACCAAATTTGAAAACAATTGAAAGAAAATTGAAAAAATGTGAATTCTGTGACAGCAAACCAAGTTATCCAGGTTCTCGAGTTATACAAATTTGACATTGTACAGATTTAAAAGAAATTAAGGGTGTAGCTAGTAACATCAATACCCAGGTCTGAATATCCCTTCCTGAGAAAAGGAGACAAGTGTCTTCCACTACAGCCTTGTTAATAGATTTGGTAGACAGAAACTGGAAGAAGCCTGTCATATATATATATATACGACATGTTTTTGTGTGTTTGTCCCTCCCACCATCACCTGACAACCAATATCGGTGTGTTTACATCTCTGTAACTTAGTGATTCGGAAAAAGAGACCTATAGAATAAGTACTAAGCTTCCAAAGAATAAGTCCTGGGGTCGATTTGTTTGATTAAAAGCGGTACTCCAGTGTGGCCACAGTCAAATGACTGAAACAAGTAAAAGAATATAGTCTGCAGAATTTTTTGAATGGCATACCTAATGAAAAACTACCTTGAATATTTTAAGTAGCATGACCCACCTGATAGTGAGCCAATGTCCCATGTGGCCTGCTTCTCAAAAAAAGCTGCCTGCCCCTGATATACAAAAAAAGAAACCAAGCTTCAGGAAGAGTTCTTTTCAGATGTGGTACATGAGCAAAGGAGACAGGTGTACCAAATAAGGATAGGTACTGATTGCAAATTCCCTGGCAGTTCAGAGAAGCAAATCTCATGTCTTACAAGCACAAGAATTATAACAATATTTTTAAAGTAGAGATATAAGAATTTGAATTAACAATATTATGAAGACCTGACTTTATATAACTCCAAGATATATTGTTCTCAGCACTGCTTGTAGATTGCATGCTTTTAGGATAATTCCCGGAGTCAAGCCTGCCCGCTATAAATGTGATAATTGAATAATACATATGTATATGTGTGTATATTTATGTACATGTGTGTGTGTGTGTGTGTATGTATCCATATATATATATATATATATATATACATACACATTCATACATATGTATATACACACATGCAAATTAATATTAGTTAAAAAGCTCTTCCTTTTTACATTTAACCTTTATTGACCCCATGACCTCTACAGTTATTACTGATTTCTGTGACCTTGTAACCAAAATACTCTTCCTTTCTTTCTCTCTCTCTCTCTCTCTCTCTCTCTCTCGTTACCATTTCATTTAACTATGTTTATATCCCTGCCCTGGGAGTAATAATTGCTCAGACCTTTCAAACATCCATGGACATGGCACTGGTTTGTATTCAATATATAAATGCATGTCGCACAATTATGCCTTCTCTAATATTTTTATGGGAAAGTCTTGAAATGATGCTACTAATGTGGGTCACTAAACATTGAAGTCACTGTGTTGTCAATGTAAAATTAGTTTCAGGCTGTTTGGGAGTCAGTTGATGATACATCTTACATGTCATGCCAATACCAAACATAGTTCCTTTTTTTTTTTGTCTCTTTCTTTCAAAAATGAATTTCTCAATTAGTTCCATTTTCTAATTAAAGACAGTTTCCATGTTTCTGGTTTTTAAAAAAATGTGCTTCTGTCAAATGATTTTTTTTTTTTACACAAAAAAAGGCGTAGGAGTAGCTGTGTGGTAAGTAGCTTGCTTACAAACCATGGGTTCTGGGTTCTGTCCCACTGCGTGGCGCCTTGGGCGAGTGTCTTCTACTATAGCCTTGAGCCAACCAAAGCCTTGTGAGTGGATTTGGTAGACGGAAACTGAAAGAAGCCCGTCGTATATATGTATGTATTTATATATATATATATATATATATATATGTTTGTATATCTGTGTTTGTCCCCCCAACATCGCTTTACAACCGATGCTGGTGTGTTTACGTCCCCGTAACTTAGCGGTTCGGCAAAAGAGACTGATAGAATAAGCACTAGGCTTACAAGAATAAGTCCTGGGGTCGATTTGCTCGACTAAAGGTGGTGCTCCAGCATGGCCACAGTCAAATGACTGAAACAAGTAAAAGAATAAAAAGGAACAGTCAACATGAACAACATACAAAAGATACAGAGAGGATTTAAGTAGTAGTAGTAGTAGTTGTTGTTGACGTCATCGTCGTCGCCGCCACTGCCGTTCTTCATGTTGTCGTTGTTGTTGTTGTTTCACCCTAGGTTATTATTGATCCAGGAGACATATGATGAAAGCATTCCAGATGGATATTACAAAATATTTATGATCCAAAGTACTCCAGCTGTGATCATCTCATCTTCTAACTCTTTAGATAGTATCAATCCACCGATGGGTGAAAGCCTCATTTTTGGCCAATCTCAGTTGGTTGTAAGTTTACTTGTCTATGCTAGCCAATAGCAGTTTAGACAGGAGTTTCCTCTTATGATTAGCCTTGGCCAAAGGCACCTAAGCAATATTTGAACATGGTCATATACTTAGTTTGTATTTCAAGTGTGGATGCTAATAACAAGTGGCTCTAGGGATGAGGGACTGATGACTGTCATTGCAGAAACGGAGATGGTAAAGTATATAGGTTTGAAACAGATGCAGTCCCTTACTCATTTGTCCCCAGGTACCATCCAGTGGGACTGAACTTGAAACCACATAGCTGTGAAGCAAACTTCTTAACCACACAACTGTGCCTGATACATGCATAGGTAGATAGATAGATAGATAGGTAGATAAGTAGATAGGTAGGTAGATAAGTAGATAGATAGGTATGTAGGTAGATAAGTAGATAGATAGAAAGGTAGGTAAATAAGTAAATAGATAGATATAGTTGCAGGCAGGGCTATGTAGCAAGAAGTTTGCTTCCCAACCACATGATTTCAGTTTCAGTCCCTCTGCATCTTGGGCAAATGTCTTCTGCTATAATCCCAGGCCAGTCAAAGTCTAGTGAATGGATTTGGCAGACAGAAACTGAAAGAAGCCCATTGTGTGTGTGTGTGCACTCTTGCTCTTTTTACTCTTTTACTTGTTTCAGTCATGTGACTGTGGCCATGCTGGAGCACCATCTTTAGTCAAGCAAATCGACCCTAGGACTTATTCTTTGTAAGCTTAGTACTTATTCTATAGGTCTCTTTTGCCGAACTGCTAGGTTATTGGGATGTAAACACACCAACATCGGTTGTCAAGCGATGTTGGTGGGGACAAACACAGACACACAAACACATACACATATATATACAACAGGCTTCTTTCAGTTTCCATCTACCAAATCCACTCACAAGGCTTTGGTCAGCCTGAGGCTATAGTAGAAGACACTTGCCCAAGTTGCCACGTAGTGGGACTGAACCCAGAACCGTGTCGTTCATAAGCAAGCTACTCACCACACAGCTACTCCTATGCCTGTGTGTGTTTTACTATCTCCTTGACATCACGTGACAGTTGTAAGTAAATGTTACCTTTATGCAAGTAGTTTCATTCATTTCCAATTCCCTGAGATATACCAGGTCATGGGAAAATATTACCTTGCTTGGAAACAGGTGAGGGTCAATGACAAGAAGGTCATTCAGCTGTAAGAAATCTGTCTCAACAAAATTTGTCCTACCCATGTGAACATAACAGATGACTTGGTAGGTTAATGGATGTCTATATCACAAGGAAACAGTTGACAGTTAACAAATATATACTCTAGTATATGTATTGAGTTATCCTGCAAATTATTATTAAATTGTTTTCATAACTAGACAAAAACAATCATGGTACATGGAAGTTAAATGATGATGGTGATTATTTGTATATTATACATACACACACACATACATATATATATATTTATGTATATATCTATATATGTGTGTGTGCTGGCATTAGGAAGGGCATCCAGCCGTAGGAACAATGCCAAAACAGACATGGAGCCTGAACAATGCCTCATCTGGTCAGCTCTTGTCAAACCATTCAATCCATTCCAGTAAGGAAAACAGACATTAATGATGATGATGATATGTGTGTGTGTGTGCAGCAACTTAATATAGATTTATCTAGATATGTACTTATAAACACTTGTAAATAGATATGTGTTTTGTATGGTTAACTACCTGTTTGTGTATGTAATAATTATTTAGATGCTTCTGTGTGTACTTCTATCTTCCTGTCTGTCTGTCTGTTTGAATGTCTACTTGTATCTACCTGTGTGCTATTTCTGTCCTGTCTCATGTTGTAGGAAACATGAGAATTAAGTGGAATATCTGCAGCCAACAAATCTAGGAGCAGACCCATATAGCTGCTTCTTAGAGATACATGTACATGTTCATTCACATACACACACACATGCACACACACACACACACACACACACACACAACACACACACACACACACACACACAAATACATAAACACAAAAACACACATATATACATGTACACAAATACTTGCACATTCACATACATATTTACACATACACATATATATGCACATATACACACAGACATACACACACATTTACTACACAGTCACACACCTGTGTGCATATACATTCTCAGTTTGCACACATACATATATCTTCATACATACATACACTTCCACAAGTCCACATGTACGTGTACAGTTAGACACCCATGTATACACAATCGCATATACAAACACACACATACATATTGATATTCATAAACAATGAGGAATCCCTGATGAAATATTAATGTCAACTTATATGTCCAACTTTTCCATCAGAATGAGAAAAAAGGGGTTGAACAATGTTATTATGGTTGTATGATATTGTTATGGATGATGATGATGATGATGATGTTATGATTGTTGTTGTTTCTCATCTGAATAGCGAACATTAACACCTTATAGCTAACATTAGCCATTTGTCTATTGAAATTAGAGATGTTTTCAGCAGTGCAAAAACTACCACCACTGTTGCCACAATCAGTAACAGTAATATTACCATCATCCCTTCAACAACTACTGCAACCACCACCATCATTTCTACAACTTCCACCACCATTTCTACAGCTACCACTACTACCACCACCACATGCCCATTACTACCTCCACCACTATAATCACCACTGCTAACACACTTAACTTTAACATTATTATTACAACCACAAACACAAATATCAACTTCCCTATCATCTCAGCCATACTTTCCACTAGCAAAATCACTACCACCACCACAATCACCACCTCCACAACCACTAACACTATTACTGTCTCTAACACCACTAGCACCAATACCGCCCCTATTACTAAAAGTATTGTCACCTATTTCTTTACTACCCACAAGGGGCTTAAACACACAGGGGACAAACAAGGACAGACAAACAGATTAAGTCAATTACATCGACCCCAGTGCGTAACAGGTACTTATTTAATCGACTTCGAAAGGATGAAAGACAAAGTTGACCTGGCAGAATTTGAACTCAAATTGTAGCGGCAGACGAAATACCGCTAAGCATTTCGCCCGGCATACTAACGATTCTACCAGCTTGCCGCCTTAATACTAAAAGCTGCAGATATTGTTACCATCATCACTACTAATTAAGGATCTCCTAAGTGGTTACTCCCTCTGGTAGAGATAGCAGCTAAAACTCACTCAAATCACACTCTTTCATCTTAAGAAAAAGTGAAGAAAACATTAGTAAAATGCAGCCCTAAATATTCTGTCTGAAAAAAGATATAGTCTAGTCACTGATGGAATGCCTCTGGTCCTAGACCTACCTGCTTTATTATGATTCTCCAAAAACTAAATAACAACAATCATCATCATCATCATCATCACTACCAACATTATGATCATCATCATCATTGCCATCACCACTGTCATCATTGAAAAGTAAGAGTCAAATGTCTTTCAGCTCACACCCTGGAATTTTTGAAAAGTAAGGATACATCAGATAATGTAATCCTAGGTACACTATGCCTTCAAAAAAAAGGAACATGGGAAGATCATGGCTGGAATTGTCTAGTTGGCCCTGGCCAATTTAGGGCTTAACAACAATGTCACACTTGTAGATAACTAGCACACTTATTGTTAGTAATCCTTTATCTAGAATGTTTAGGACTTGGAAGCATTTTGGATTTCAGATTCTATTGGATTTTTGAGTAATTGCATAAGTAAACATCAAAAAGTTATCCAAATTCTGGAAGAAGTGGTAGTCAGTGGGGGCAAGATCGGGTGAGTATGGTGGATGATGGAGAACTTCCAACTCCAACTCCTGTAGTTTTGCCAATGTCATTTTTGCAATGTGTGGTCTGGTATTGTCTTGCAATAGAATAGGAGTGGATCTGTTGACTAATCTAGGCTGTGTTTTTGTAAGTTTCTACATCATTTGGTCCAGTTGGCTGCAGTATACTTCAGCTGTGATTGATGAGCCAAGATTAATGAAATCAGAAGGGATCACACCTGTGCCAGACCACCAAAAACACACCATCAGTTTCTTTGATGAATTTTGCTTTTTGGACTGTTTTGGTGGCTTATCTTTGTCCAACCATTGTGCTGAATGTTTACAGTTGTTGTACTGGGTCCATTTCTCATCACATGTTACAATTCAATTCCGAAATAATTCATTTTTGTGAAGTAACATAATGTAGGCTTCCAAACGATGCTGTTTTTGATTTTCATTGAGTTCATGTGGAACCCACTTATCCAACTTTTTCACTTTACTGATTTGAACTAGGTGAGTCAATATTGTTTGCTTGCTAACACCAAACAACAACAATAATTCACAGGCGCTTTGAGGTGGATCTGACTTGACTGTGGCTTTCAGTTTGTCACTATCCACCTTTGTTTCTGGTCAACCATGTTGCTCATTTGTGAGGTCAAAGTTACCAGAACGAAATTTTTCAAACCAATTTGTTACTGTCTGCTGTATAATAATATTAGAATGAAATGCTCCATTAATATTCCGAACTGTCTGTGATGCTCTATTTCCAAGAAAGAACTCATATTTCAAAACTGTACGAATTTCTGACTTATCCATCTCTAACCAAAAATAACAAAAAATGATTTATAAATACTTTAAAAAGTGCAAAACAAGTTAGAATAAAGAAATAGATGGGTCAGCTTTCTAACAAATAATAAAGATTGTCAAAATATAATAATGGTGCAAAATGAACAGCTATCAAAGTTTACCATATACTTTACTACAAATTTCATTCTTGACAACCTAATATATGTGTGTGTGTGTATGTATGTATGTATGTATGTATATATGTATGTATGTATGTATGTATGTGTGTATGTATGTATGTATGTATGTGTATATACACATACATCTGACAGGCTTCCACAGTTTCCATCTACCAAGTTCTCTCACAAGGCATGGGTCTGCCTGTGGTTATAAAAGACACTTGCTCAAGGTGCCACACAGTAGGACTGAACCCAAAACTCAGGCTTCTGTGTAGTTTCCCTCTACCAAATTTTACTTACAAGGCATTGATTAATATGAATCAATTGTAGAAGACATTGGCCCCAGTTGTTACCCTATGGGTTTCTATTAATTATAATTGAGAAATTTTAGTCAGTGGATCTACTTTTCTTTCATTTTGCTGTCTCAATACAGTTATAACACCTGGTAGACAATCCTTAATCCCTGAAATTTTACTTCAAGGGTTTATAGTTTATTATAAACAGGAAGATCAAATATTTGACAAATTCTTTTATTGTGTATCAAAGGCTAAGCTTCCGCTTCAGGTAACTTTAACGTTGATCTGTCACCAACCCACTACAAAATACAGGTGTGTTGCATACTAGAAAAGGACAGATTGCCTATTTATTTCAAAGTAACCATTACACACACACACAGACACACACACATACACACACATTACTTTCCTTAAGATGTATCTTTTATCTTTATTTGTTTCAGTCATTAGACTGCAGCCAAGCTGGAGCACCATCTTGAAAAATTTTTTAGTTGAATGTTTTGACCGCAGTACTTATTTTAAAAATCTTGGTACTTACTACATTGGTCTCTTCTGCTGAACCATTAAGTTACAGGTGTGTAAACACACTAGCAACCATTGTCAAGTGGTAGTGAGGGGGGACATACAGACAGAAAGGCACCTGTGCACACACACACACATGCTACATATATGCAACAGGCTTCTTTCAGTTTCTGTTTATTAAATCCACGCACAAGGCTTTGATTGGCCTGAGGCTATAGTAGAAGACACTTACCCAAGGTCCTACACAGTGGGACTGAACCTGGAAGCCTGTCGTTGGGAAGCAATTTCTTATTGCACAACCCCACACCTTATACTCTTTTACTCTTTTACTTGTTTCAGTCATTTGACTGCGGCCATGCTGGAGCACCGCCTTTAGTTGAGCAAATCGACCCCCAGGACTTATTCTTTGTAAGCCTAGTACTTATTCTATCAGTCTCTTTTGCCGAACTGCTAAATTACAGGGACGTAAACACACCAGCATCAGTTGTCAAGCGATATTGGGTGGGGGGACAAACACAGACACACAAACATACACACACACACACACACACACACACACACACACACACATCCACACACACACACACACATATATATATACATATATACAACAGGCTTCTTTTTAGTTTCTATCTACCAAATCCACTCACAAGGCTTTGGTCAGCCCGAGGCTATAGTAGAAAACACTTGCCCATGGTGCCACGCAGTGAGACTGAGCCTGGAACCATGTGATTGGTAAGCAAGCTACTTACTACACAGCCACTCCTGCACCTATGTTAATTTTCTGAATCAAAGAGGCATTAACAACAACTATACCACATTCTTTGGTTCAAAGACTTATTAGTAATAACAATGTCACATTCTTTGAATCAGAGATGTATTAGCAACACCAATATTAAAGTCTTCAATTTAAAGATGTATTAGCAACACCAATATCACATTCTTTTAATCAGAGATATGTTAGTAAAACAAATGTTACATTTCATGGTTCACAGACATTTCAGCAACACCAGTTATCTTGCTTGGAAACAGGTGAGGTTTGGAAACAAGAACAGTGTCTCTCTGTAGAAAATCTAAGTCAATAAATCTGTTCAACCCCTGCAAGTATAGAGACATGGACATCAAAATAGGTGTGGCAGCGGTAGTGGCAGTAGAGATAGTGGTGGTGGTGGTGGTTGTGGTTGTGGTGGCGGCGGCGGCGGCGGTGGCGGTGGTGGCGGTGGCGGTGGCGGCGGTGGTGGTGGCGGTGGTGGTGGTGGTGGCAGTGGAAGCAGCAGCAGCAGCAGTGGTGGCAATAATTGTGGTGGTGGTGGTAGTAGAATATATCAAAGACTTCTGTACAGTTTCCATCTACCACATTTCATTCACAAAGCATCTGTCAACCTAAATCTTTTACAGAAAACACTTGCCCCTAGATACCACCTTGGGAATTTCTATGAATTAAAAAATAGATTTTGGAATTGCTAATAGCCTACCTTTATTCACAGACATATTTATAACACCAATAACACCTTCTTTTACTAAAAGACAGGCATTTCATACGTCTAACCCCAATAAATTTTCACATATGAATTAATTGTGAAATTTATGTGGAATAAAAAAATTAAGTACATTAATTAATATACAAATAAAAAAACCCCAAAGTCTCATTCCATTCTTAACTGTGAGTAAAATGCAACAAGATTTCTAAACTGTTTATACACTCTGACCTATGAAGTTAAAAACTTGTTTGGTGAAGGCAGAGAGAAGAGGGCGCAGATAAAGCTACTATTTTACTTGTTTTCTCTATGAACCTAACTCATCTGGTTATTTTAACATTATTACCAAGCTTAACCTTTCATTGAATATGCTATTGTAAGACACAGATTAAATATATATCAGTGTGGGAATGTTGTTGTTTTTCAGGAATACATTTTCCTCTCTCTCTCTCTCTCTCTCTCTCTCTCTTTCTATGTATGTGTGTGTGGTGTGTGTGAGTTTCACTGTTCACTTTCGTGTAATTCTAATTTTAAATCTATCTCAAGTTGGAACAACCTTGCAAGCATGATTCACACAAGTTATGTAAATGACAGAAAAGTTTATGTACTTCTGTCTTGTCAAATCTTGTCCAGTTTTCATAATGACTCATTAGCATGATATCCCATCATGCAACGTTCACTTAATTTCAGACGATAAGGTTGGCAACGGTGGATTTTTGAATGCTGTACATTCGTGGAAGTAGTTTGATAACTTAGCACCTCAATGATTTAACTCTTTTGACACCAACCCACCTAAGACCATTCCAGCTTCAATGACACAAACTTCCTGTTTTAAAGAGATCTGAATTAAAATCTTCCATCAAAATTTCACACTAATTTAAGTTCCAAATATCAGCTTAATAAGGACAAAGTTATTTTACTGAATTATCTTCATCTATCTTTTTTTTTTATATCTTTTTTGGCCATTACACTGCAGCCATGTTGGGACACTGCTCTGAAGAACTGTTAGTCAAACGAATCAAGTCCAGTATTTATTTATTTGGGGTGGGGGTGGGGGTGGGGTCTGATACTCATTCTATCAGTCTCTTTTTGCCAAACCACTGAATTATGGGGATGTAAACAAACCAACATCGGTTGTCAAGCAGTGGTGGTGGACAAACACATACGCAAAAACATACACACACACACACACACACCACATACACACACATACATACACACACACATATATAAATATGTATATATATATATATATATATCATCATCATTTAGTGTCCGTTTTCCATGCTAGCATGGGTTGGACGGTTTAACTGGGGTCTGTGAAGCTGGAAGGCTTCATCAGGCCCAGTCAGATTTGGCAGTGTTTCTATGGCTGGATGCCCTTCCTAATGCCAATATATCTATATATATACATACACAGATATATGTATATATGTGTGTGTATATATATTTATATATAATAATAAGGGTAAAATTAATTAATTAATTAATTTATAATTAATAATTCCACCAAGTAGTATTCGGCATGTTAAAAGGACCATTATCGGTAAACTTAAACAATATTTTTTATAATTATGAGTATAATTATAATTAGGGTTCAGCATGTATATATATATATATATATATACACCAGTGCAATGTCGCTGTGCATGTATGACAGAGTGGAATCAACTTGAGAGAAAAGTTGGGCATAAGAGGCATCAGGTCTGGTGTGCAAGAGAGACAACTGCACTGGTATGGTCATGTGATGCATATGGACGAGGACAGCTGTGTAAAGAAGTGCCAATCTCTAATTGTGGAAGGAAACTTGTGGTAGAGGTAGACCCAGAAAGACATGGGATGAGATGGTGGAGCATGATCTTTGAACTTTAGGCCTCACAGAGGTAATAACTAGTGACCGAGACCTTTGGTATATACTGTGCTTAAGTAGTCCTGTCAAGCCAAGGGAAATCATAGTCGTGGCCAATGCTGGTGTCACATAACTGGCATCCATGCTGGTGACATGTAAGAAGCACCTTTTGAATGTTGTGCCTCATGGTGGATAAATGATGAATGACCAAGACCTTTGGCATTGTACCATGCTTGAGAAAACCCATCAAGCCAACTAAAATTATATTCATGGCAGATATTAGTGTCATGCAAATGGCACCTATGCCAGTGGTACATAAAAGACACCCATTACATTCTCAGAGTGATTGACGTTAGTAAGGGCATCCAACCATAGAAACCATGCCAAATCAGACTAGCTTGCCAGCCCTAGTCAAACCGGCCAACCCATGCCAGCATGGACAATGGATATTAAATGATGATGATGATGATATTTCACACACACACACACACACATACACACACATATGTACAACAGGCTTCTTTCAGTTTCCATCTACCAAATCCACTCACAAGGCTTTGGTCAGCCCAAAGCTATAGTAGAAGACACTTACCCAAGGTGACACGCAGTGGAATTGCACTTAGAACCATGTGGTTGGGAAGCAAGCTTCTTACCACACAGTCACATCTCTGCCTATATTCATTATTTTCTAAATTAATTAAAACAATGTCAGTAGTGTATTTCAACAGAAATATGGTAACAATGGGTTAAGGTACTGGTTTTCTGGGGGGTTTTTTCTGTTTTTTAGTGCTATGCCTCGCCAAGATCTACTTAACCTTTTACTCCAGCACCACTCAAAGTTAGTAAAAGAAGTATTTGGTAACATACTTAGATAAGGTTTCAAAGCTAAGAGACAAAACAGGCAATATGGAATTTCAGATAATTTGATATCGTGGCATGGAAGGAAAAACTAGCAGTCATTGGAATAACCACTGAAATTTTTAGTATTTGTTCTGGTTTTTTGCATCAGAGTTCAAATCCTGCTGTGGCCAACTTTACTTTTTATTTTTCCAAGATCAATAATTGAAGCATCAGTTTTAGGAAATGAACTGAGAGAATTGTTAGAGCACCACATATAACACCATGTGATTTTTATTCTAGCTCTTTGTGTTCTGAGTTCAAATCCTGCTGTAGCCTACATGGGTGGTAGACATAATCTTTCTTCTTATTTAACACCACCACCTGTTCCCTGGATGCCTTTAGCAAAGTCCATTCTGCTGCAAAGTTTTGACCCAAGTATCCAGTTTTAGGATAATTTCTCTTGGAAATCCATCCCGGAAAGATTCATGTACACTGCTCTTCTACCATTATTACTGTCATTCCCAGCCCGTCACCCCTATCTTTATCACTCTCCACTACCACCACCATCATCATCATCATCATCCTTCATGCGATTACTCATTCTGCTAGAAATAGCAGTCAAGTTTCTCTGAAATCACATCTGATTATCTTGAAAAAAGATGAGGTGATCACTGCTGGAAGAATGCCTTTGATTACAGAGCTGCTCAGTCAGATCTGATATTGTGTTAAACAACAACAACAACAACAACACCAAACATTTTCATTATCACTACTGTCACCACCACCACCACTATTATCACTATTGCTGCCATGATCCTCAACATCACTACCACCAATACCACTCTCACCCTCCACCACCTCATCATCACCCTAATGACCATCATCATTATCAAACATCCTCATCAGCCTCCTCCTCTTCCTCTTCCTCCTCATCACCATCACCACCACTACCACTGTCATCATCACACCACTACAACCACTATTAACACCACCACCATCACAACTATTAACACCGCCATCACCATTAGCCCCCACTCCACCACTGTTGTTATCACACCACCACCACCACCACCACCACCACCGCCACTACTATCATCATCATCATGGACATTTCTGTTTAAGCCTTCATTTCCCCCTTATTAGTTACGGATGGGACAGAGATGCTATTTAACTTCTAAGACAACCAATCAAAATAAGTAATTATCTTTGCTAGGAATAATAATAACAATAATAACAATACAAAAAAAAAAAAAGAAAACACAACATCCGACAGCCTAAACAGTCAACCTTTACATGGTGCAGGAGAACTGACATGTTAATTAGATTACCATGTGATCTCTGAGAAAACAAAATCGTTAATTCCTAATTATGTATTACATCAATTCTTGCTGTTACTCACAGATATCTTCAGGTGAGATCCCAGGTCAAATCTAATCAAACAGACATATAATCAAAGACAACTTATTCATCTTTTATATATCTAGAAACTCTACTGTTCAATATAATCCTTCCATTCTTTTAAGGTGGCAGGGGCGAGATTTAAGGGAGATTTCAATGTTTTCTTGTAGAGTAAGTGACTGCCAAGAGACTCCTTTATTGGCTTCTGTTAAGGGATCATTGATAACACTTCACTAAGAAGTCAAAGTCATCATTGTATGCAAGCATGCATGTAGTATGTATGTATGTATGTATATATGTATGTATGTATGTATGTATGTATGTATGTATGTATGTATGTATGTATGTACGTATGTATGTATGTACATATGTATGTATGTGTGTGTGTGTTTGTGTTTGCGTACGTGTATGTGTGCGTGTGTAGATATAGGCATTTATGTAGTTATAATCAGAACTTTGAAATATTGTCATCATTGTATTCTGATAGTCTCAACGTAGAAGAGAGAGAGAGAGAGAGAAAGAAAGAGAAAAGAGAGAGAGAAGAGAGAGAGAGGAAATCTGTTCTGCCTTGACACCCAGGCTAGCGACATTTTAATTAGACAGTCATCAACGAACTTCTGATGATACCTTTGTGTATATATGTATGTGTGTACGTATGTATGTATGTATGTATGTATGTATGTATGTATGTATGTATGTATGTATGTATGCATGTATGTATGCATGTATGTATGTATATATTCTTCAGATGGATGGGGCACTGGTTCGTCGCAGGAAATTTTCATTTTTGCCAGCTGAGCAAATTGAAGTATTGTCAAATGAAGTGTTTAGCTCAAGAACACATGTCGCCCAACCCAGGAATCGAAACCACCATCTTACAATCATGAATCTAAAACTCTAACCACTAAACCACATGCCCCCACAAAAAAAAATGTATGCATATATGTATGAGTGTGTGTGTGTGTGTGTGTGTGTGTGTGCATATGTATGTGTATGCATGTAATGGTTGTAAGCAAGCATCACCATCATGCAAGCAATGTCGTTTGCTCCCAGTTTTCTGTAAAATCTATGTCTGACCATGGAGAAATATAATATCACTTTGCTTGGAAACAGGTGAGAGTTGAGGACAGGAATAGCATCCAACTGTGGAAAAAATCTGTCTCAACAAATTCTTTCCAACCTATGCAAGCCTGGGAACATGGACATTAAATGATGATGATGATGATGATGATGATGATGATGATAACAAAGATGATAATGTTGATGGTGATGATGGTGATGATGATGATGATGATGAACACACATCTTAACATTGGGGGCTTAAATTGTCTTTAAAATCTATAATCCTTTATGTAACACGCAATATTGTGCAACTTCTTCAAGAGGAGATAATCTGTGATAATCCAATATATTAGTATCTAAAATTGCATATTTTATAGAATATATTCATCATCATCATCATAATCATCATTGTTGTTGTTGTCTTCCACTTCAGGTTTCTCCTCATCTGGTTGGATAAGTATGACAACATCATGGTCGCTAAGGTGAGGAAAAACATGGAGGATAAGGTCGAGGAGGCCATGAGGCAGCAGTCTGACAAAGTGAGCAGCAATGGTGGAGGCAGCAACAGCGAAGAGGAGGATGACTTCTTCAGCAGTGTCACCCATCCAAAAGAGAGCAGCAGGATCCACAGGTCACTCAAAGACAAAGCCCAGAATTTGGTCAAGACTTGTTTGGAGACCAACTCCAAGGACTTGCTAACAGATGCTGCCTTCTTGGGTGAGCAAGTGTGGTGGACTTGTTCATTAAGTTCAACACGGCCATCCCTTCCAGTACTGCAGTGGAGCCTTTGTTCTCCATAGACAAGGACATCTTGAGGGCCAAGATGAAAAGTTTGGCATGCTAATTTTCATGAAAGGCAACAAGCATCTCATGAACAAAATGGAGAGTGAGAAGAAGAGGAAAAATTATATTATGTATATATTGTTTTCCATTTAAAAAAAAAATTTTTTATGGCCACTTTATCAATAAACTTTTTTAGTATTAAATACTAATATTGTGTATCATTTGAATTTTTTTATCCTTTTCTGGCTCTAAAAGCTTAAAAACCTCAAAAAAAAAGGGCCATAACTATGAAATCAGCCCTTTTTAGGTCTTTTAATTAAAAGTTAAAACTATAAAAATCATCATTTTTTAACTCTAAAGCAAAATGAAGAAAAAAAACTATAGTTATTGGGTCCTAAAGTCCTTAAAAGGGCCAAAAAAGGTTGATTTTATAGTTTTGACATGCTTTAAAGGTGTTTTTAGGTGGTTTAAGAGCAAAAACTGATTTTTGTTTTTCTATAACAAAAATTAATGTTAATGGTTTATCAATAACTTCTGTTACATTTTTAAAGAATTAACTGATTAATGGTTATCGAAGTTAACTTTTTGGTTAATGGATTAACGTTGAACAAAGTTAACTTTTCAATTAACAGTGCCCACCTTTGCTTTCCTGTTACCAATGCTCACCAGTTTGTAAGAATGGTAATATTCCATCATGACTGGAAATGGTTTGACACAAGACTGGAAATGAGCAACACCACTATGATGGTGATATTTGTTTACAGCCATCACCCAATGTCAAAACAAGAACACGCACACACACACACATACAAACATACATAAGCATGTACACATACATGCATACATCATCATTGTTTAAACGTCCACATTTCCATGCTCGCATGACTCACATGGAATCATCGAGGAAGATTTTCTACAGCCAGATGCTCCACCTGTTGGAAGGCGGCGAACTGGCAGAAACGTCAGCATGCTGGGCGAAATGCTTAGTGGTATTTCGTCTGCCGCTACATTCTGAGTTCAAATTCCGCCGAGGTCAACTTTGCCTTTCATCCTTTCGGGGTAGATAAATTAAGTACCAGTTATGCACTGGGGTCAATGTAATCGACTTAATCCGTGTGTCTGTCCTTGTTTGTCCTCTCTGTGTTTAGCCCCTTCTCGGTAGTAAAGAAATAGGTATTTTGTCTGCCACTATGTTCTGAGTTCAAATTCCAATGAGGTCGACTTTGCCTTTCATCCTTTCGGGGTCAATAAATTAAGTACCAGTTGCACACTTGGGTTGATATAATTGACTTAATCGGTTTGTCTGTCCTTGTTTGTCCCCTCTGTGTTTAGCCCCTTGTGGGTAGTAAAGAAATAGGTATTTCATCTGCCGCTACATTCTGAGTTCAAATTCTGCCGAGGTTGACTTTGCCTTTCATCCTTTCGGGGTCGATTAAATAAGTACCAGTTACACACTGGGGTTGATATAATCGACTTAATCTGTTTGTCTGTCCTTGTTTGTCCCCTCTGTGTGTAGCCCCTTGTGGGTAGCAAAGAAATGGGTATTTTGTCTGCCGTTACGTTCTGAGTTCAAATTCCGCCAAGGTCGATTTTGCCTTTCATCCTTTCAGGGTCGATTAAATAAGTACCAGTTGCACACTGGGGTCAATATAATCGACTTAATCTGTTTGTCCCCTGTGTGTGTAGCCCCTTGTGGGTAGAAAAGAAATAAGATGCTCCACCTGTTGCCAACCCTCACCTATTTCCAGGTGAGGTAATATTTCCCCATGGCCAGACATGGTTTCACTGTTGACTAGAAGCAAACGACACCACTAAAGTTGAAACAAGGATATATTAACTCTCCCCCATTGCATACATACACATACACACACACACAGCAACAATATCACTGAAAATTTAACAAGCTGATGAAATCAAGGAGCTAGTAAAAAGCCAACCATACAACCATAGAGGGGGAAAGGTGCAAATGAATTTGCAGATATACTCATTTGCATCTTTCACTCTCAATGGTAGGTTGGCATTTTACTCACTCCTTGATTTCATCAGCTTGTTAAATTTTCAGTGGGTTATTTGAGTATTTTTCGACTCATATTCCAGCAACACTGGTACTGTCTTGTAACCTTAATTATAAATTTATATACCCATGCTAGCATGGAAAGCAGACGCTAAACGATGATGATGATATATATATATATATAAAGGGAAAGTTTACGAAAATAAACAAAAGACGAAGGCAGGTGGAGTACAAACAAACAAATGTATTAGTATAGTGCTCAGGAATAGAAAAAAGTCTTTTACGTTTCGAGCCTACCCTCTTCGACAGAAAGATACACAGAAGAAAACAAGGATAGAAACAAGGAGAGAAAAAATGGAGAGAAAAAAAGGAGAGAAACAAGGAGAGAAAAAGATGCGTGTAGGAGTTAACGATCTATATACAGTAATCCTTCGCCATATTGCGGTTTACCTATCTCGCTCTCAGAACATCGCTGTTCTCAGTACATCATGGAATTTTCTGGCTAATACTTGTTGATTTATATTGGGACTCCTAAGTATATCACAGGTTTCTCTGGCTGACAGGTATTTATATCTTTTTAGATTTTAATTATTTCTATGGGAGGTTTTGGAACATAACATCCGCAATAGTCGAGGGATTACTGTATATATATATATATATATATAATATATATATATATATATATATATAATATATATATATATTCATCAATGTATCATATATCCATAAAAGAAGCACACTCTAAAACATAGAACAGTAATGTATTTATATGCAATTAAGTCTGTCTGGTCATAGACTTAACTGCATACAAAACACACACACATACAGATAAATGTAAGGACTGTGTAAGACGGATCTTTTTGTATATAAACATATATAGATTTTTTGTGTTTCATGTATTTAGTATATTTTGTATATTGAGCTGCCTAACTCGCTTATCTTTACATTTACTTCTCTATTTGCTCAAGTTTAAATCCCTTGAGCACTACTAAATATATTTTATACAGAGAATATCTGATTCTCTTCTATGAACTATATATATATATCATCATCATCGTTTAACATCTGCTTTCCATGCTAGCATGGGTTGGACGATTTGACTGAGGTCTGGCGAACCAGATGGCTGCACCAGACTCCAATTTGATCTTGCAGAGTTTCTACAGCTGGATGCCCTTCCAAACGCCAACCACTCCGAGAGTGTAGTGGGTGCTTTTACGTGCCACCAGCATGGGAGCCAGTCAGGTGGTACTAGCATCAACCACGCTCAAATGGTGCTTTTTATGTGCCACCAGCATGGATGCTAGTAAGGCAACAGTGGCATGGGTGACACAAAAATGGTACATTTTAAGTGTAACCAGCACGAGTGCCAGACAGGTGGCACTGACATCAGCCATGCTCAATTGGTGCACTTTACATGCCACTGGCTCAACAGATCTTCTCATGCACAGCATATTGCCTGATGATTGAAGGCTACTTTTAAATGGGCCAATTATGCAACACTGGCATTGGCCACAGCTACAATCTCACTTGGCTTGCTGAGTCTTCTCAAGCACAGCATATCTCCGAAGGACTTGGTTGCATGTCATTGCCTCGGTAAGGCCCAATGTTTGAAGGTTGTGCTTCACCACCTCAACCCATGTCTTCCTGGGTCTACCTCTTCCACAAGCTCCCTCCACTGTTAGGGTGTGACACTTCTTCACACAGCTGTCTTCATCCATATGCAACACACAACACATGGCCATACCAATACAGTCATCTCTCTTGCATACCACATCTGATGCTTCTTATGCCCAACTTTTCTCTCAGGGCACTTACACTCTGTCGTGTATGCACATTGACATTACACATCCAGCAGAGCATACTAGCTTCATTTCTTTCAAACTTTCACCTGTCCTCAGCAATCACATGTTTCACTACCATGTAGCATGGTTGTTCACACAGGGATTATACAGTTTACCTTTCACTCTGAGTTTGTAAGGTCCTTTGTCACCAGCAGAGGTAGGAGCTCTCTGAACCTTGCCCAGGTCATTCTTATTCTAGCAGCTACACTCTCAGAGCATCCACCCCTGCTACTGACATGGTCACCTAGGTGACGGAAGCTATCAACTACTTCTAGTTCTTCCCCCTGGCAAGTGATGGAATCTGTTTTCTGTACATCTTTGGTGTTTATTGCCCCTGTGCATCTGCCACACACAAAAACTATCCTCTCAGTTAACCTTCCTTTGATATTGCTTCACCTCTTATGTGTCCATAGCTTACACCTGGTACATCTTATGGAATTTCTACTTATGCCTTTTCTACAGATCAAGCAGGGCCATCTACCTGAAGGGATTTGTGATCTGTCTGCCTTTCTACTTACTAAGACTTTGGTTTTTGCTAGATTGACTGTAAGGCCTTCGATTCTAGACCTTGCTTCCACACCTGAAACTTCTTCTCTAGTTCTGGTAGTTACTCAGCTAATAGAGCAAGGTCATCAGCATAGAGGAGCTCCCAAGGGCAGCCTGTCTTGAATTCCTCTGTAATTGCCTGGAGAACTATGATGAAGAAGAGGGGGCTGAGGACTGATCCTTGGTGAACCCCTACTTCTACCTGGAATTCTTTACTGTACTCATTGCCAACCCTCACCTTACTGACAGCATCTCTGTACATGGCTTGTACAGCTCTCAGTAGCCACTCATCTATCTCTAGTTTCCGCATTAACCACCAGATAAGGGATCGGGGGACTCTGTCAAAGGCTTTCTCCATGTCAATGAAAGCTAAGTACAGAGATTTATTTTTGGCTAGGAATTTCTCCTACAGCTGTCTTACCAGAAATATAGCATCAGTGGTGTTTCTCCCTGGTACAAATCCGGACTGCATCTTGTCTAAACTAACTCTCTCCCTAACTAGTTGGGCTTTGACCCTCTCCATAACTTTCATCACCTGATCCAACAATATATAGATACACACAATGGGCTTCTTTCAAATTTACAAAGCTAGGGGCTATAGTAAAGGCACCAGCCCAGGGTGCCATGATGCTATACAGTGAGACTGAACCTGAAACCATGTGGCTGAGAAGTAAACTTCTTAACCACAAAGCCATCACAAAAATAATCTGAAGAAAATAAAGCTCTATCAATTATGTTTTTCCTAATAAAAATGTGTGTGATAATCTATGCAGTTTAATAAGCCTGTATCTTATATAGGTCTGTCACAAGCCTAAAGGCTCATTAGGCCGCACCTTATCCTAGTTTCTATGGGCATATATGCAATTATGAGAGTTACTGACCTGCCTTCCATGAATAAGATGCCAGTCCTTTACAGGGTTAACTCTCAGTTGCTGCTGCTACTCATTCTCAACTGAGTCAACTGGAGCAATGAGAAGTAAAGTGTTTTGCCCAAGGACACAATGTTCCTCCCAGACCAGGTATCAAAGTCATAATTGACCTTATGATTGACAGCCCAATTTCCAAACCTCAAGGCCACACTTTTACAGCCATATATTATACACCCCCTACCCCCAGTTTAACAATTGTTTTGGTATTAGAAATTGTGTATATTATACATGGAGATTTACAGATGACATCCAAAAGTATGTTGCATGTAAAAAATTCTGATTTCAGTCTTTGTTGAGCACAGACTGTCAGACCTAAAATTCCAGCTATTTTAACAGAGTTCATTGGGCCTTTAAGCTGAGTTCAGTAAGTGATAAACATGGCCTCAATATTACCAGCCTGGAAGGCAGTGAGCTGATAGAATTGTTAGCACATCAAGCAAAATGTTTAGTGGCATTTCATTCATCTTTATGTTCTGAGTTCAAATTCCACTCAGGTTGATTTTTGCCTTTCAACCTTTCAGAGTCAATAAAATAAGTAGCAGTTGAGCACTGGGGGTCAGTGTAATCAACTTACCCCTTCCCCCGAAATTGCTGGCCTTGTGCCAAAATTTGAAATCAATATTACCAGCCTGGGAGAGCTCATAAAAGCTATGGCAAATACCCCATCTCCTTTGGCTATCTTATGTACATATTACCATTCATGAAAGTCAAACAGGGTATCAGACAACCAGAAGAGAGATTAGTAGTTAATATCTATTCAATTTACTCTCATGGTTCCGTCCAGCTAGCTGCAAGCAGAGACCATAAGATAGTAAAAGCTCCCTACTACATAGGTAGAAGCGTTATAGAATTGATGTGGTGATTTGTTGGTATGCTGTGAACCTTCCCACCAAAGGGAAAGTTACCTACAATTCATTAGTAGTCTATCTAAAAGAAGACCTCTCATCCACTTTAAGTTATGCATGTGTGTTTGTGTATGTGTGCATGTAATGTGCAACAATATATTGCATATTTTCACACATGTGAAAGTGTACATATACACGGAAAGACGCACACAGACACATATACACACACATGAGTACCCTTATGAAAATACAATGACAGTCACTTGCTTTAATATTAGTCATAGATAGATATATAGATAAATAGATAAATAAATAGATAGATAGATAAACAGAAAGGAAGGGGGAGGAAAGAGACAGAGTGGGAGTGTTGGATAATAGATCTGTTTTTTCTCTCTCTGCAGAATGCTATAACGGGGAAATAGAAGAGAAATTAGAAGATAAGAGAACAAGGGGAGCAACTGTGTGGTTGCGTGTGACGTCAGCCGCTATGGTCTGTAAAGTATCGCTCGAATGGCCTGTGTTTTCCCTTGCTGTTGCGGGCGTTATGTTTACAGAGAACATGTGAACAGCGCTATGAACGGCATGCCTGAAGCCGATCCACTTACTTTTAAGCCACCAGACTGGAAAAATTATGTCCAACACTTTGGATGCCTTTACAAAAGGCCCGTAGGGCACCAGTCGACCAAGTGGTCGAAAAGGTAAGGTTGTTTAATTACGTTATATTGTCGTGTTCTTTTTATTTTGTTCTAGTTCTTTTCATACTCGGTCATGTCGCCACTTTTTTAAAGTGGCTTCTTTTCTTTTCTGCCTTGTCAAAAAATATAGACTTGCCTCTACTACCACCACCACGTCCGTTATAATTAGACTTCTATAAAGGGGCCCTTCTCTCTCTCTCGTTTGTATTAGTCTTATTTTTTCTCATATATATATCTATATATATATATATATATAGATATATATATCTTATCTAATTATTGCGGTAAGAACGAAATATAAATTAAAGCAGGATAAAAGGAAAGGCTGCTTTACTGTACTATTACTTTTAACTAAATTAAAAAATGCTTTCGAGAGAATTAGAAGGAAAAAGAAAACTTTTTTAGCCACCGAAGTTTTCCATTTTCCACCTCCTTGCCTCATTCACCGACTTTATCTCACGTAACTTTTCACCATTGTCTATGATAACACTGCTGTTATTATTTTAATTTATTATTATTGTATTTCCTGTCTACTTATACTTTTTCTCTATCGGTATTTGTCTCAGCTTATTATTATTGTTATGTCAGTCAGAACCTGTTCATACAATCCTCTCCAACTGATTATTGCTAAGGTAGATATCAGCAACCTGACTGCTTCCGACCAAACAAACCACTCGACATTCCGACCACCCACTTGCAGCAATTACGTTATAGCCTTTCACATTTATTACTTTTTCTTTTCTTTCACTTTTTTCGTCTTTCTTTTTATTGTTTGCCACTATTTTTGTAGTTCTTCTTCTCCCTTTCCTTCTTTTTTTCTTTTCCTTTTTGCTCTGCTCTCTCTTCTCTTTCTTCTTCATTCTTTCCCCTCTTCTTCTTCACTGACCTTACAACTTCCAACACCTGTTTGTCAATGTTTATGTTTACAACAATTGCATAAAATAAAAGCCGCTTGCATTTCTAATTCTCTTTTGCTGCAGCTCTCTCACTCTATCTTCTCCGACACTAAACTGAGATCACCTTAAATGTACAGATATTTATTTTCTTTCCATGACACAGATAAACATCACTACTTCCCTCGGATTCTACGGTTTTACTGTATAAATAACTCTTGCTTATATTTTCGCGACTAATTAAAGAAACTAATTAAAGAAACCGCATATATTGTTGCTGTTTAACCCCAAGTATACTATGATCAGACGTGACAGTTCTGTCTTTTTATTATTATCCAATGTGTCGTTTTATTTTAAGACGGTAGACTGTGATTTGAAGAGAGATTGGACTTCTTCCCTACGTTAGGGTTTCCTCGTTGGGTCAAGGTGCCAAAAGGTCGACTCGTTCCGTCCTTCACATTCCCGAGATCAAATATCACTAACGGTTGTGACCTTTCTTTTTATTATTTTTTTCTCTGGAAATTCATACAATTAATACCCTTAATAAAATAATAGTAAATCTCTTTAGAAAGCCATGAACGTCACACTTCCAATTCTTTCCCGCAAAACAGTTTTTATACAGACCCTCCCCAATGAAAAAAAAAAAATTTATATATATTAGCCCTATAAGTTCAGAGTTCAAATATCAACGATATCGACTTCGATTTTATCCTTCATGGGTTCCATAAAATATTACCCATCAAAATATTACCATCAGTAACATATAGTTTTAAGCCTATCGAATGACAAAAAAAAAAAATAAATCAACGAAATCCTTCTATAAAGCAACAATGCGTCAAGAAAGTTGCCTCTTCAAGATCACTCAATCTAGTAGAAATAGCAACCAAATCTCCCTCAAAGCGCACTCTGCCGTGTTAAAAATATATAGGTAATCTATAGTCGGGATGGTCATAGCTGCATCATAGGTCGGCTCGATCAGGTTTGACCTAGGGCTAAACAATAACATGATTAGAAATAGATCGATATTAGTATTGTAGTTTGTTTACGACGTAGGTAAACCAAACTGTTAATTATTTTAATCTCTTTCATTCTTTTCTTTTAATCAGCAATCAATCATTATTTATATATTTAGTTAATCCTTATTTTTCTGATAATATAACAATCTGATTGTAAACTAATCTTCATTTGAAAATTGTGAATGTCATGAAACCGTGTGTTGAAAACACAACAATAGTGTGAATGTGTGTGTGTACAGAAGACATATATATATTAAATGTGTATACCCGAACGTAAGCACACCCACTCACATCTGTCTCTTTATTTGTATGTGTATATATATCGTCAGTAGTTTATATATCCGAAAAAGAAGCACACTCTAAAACGTTAGAGCAGTAAAACTAACCTTCTACACACACACACACACATACACACGTATCTATTCATCTGTATACACACATACATATGCATATAAACTCAGTACACACGCCTATCTATGTAACTCCGTGTGCGGGTGTATGATAGAGATGTTGATATATAATCACATATATATGTGGTATACAATCACATATAATACATGTGTATACCCGAACGTGTGCACATAGGCAATTAGCTATATAACGCACACCTGTAGGAACACCTCAGCTGTAAAATATACTTAAACTCTTTAAAAACCTGCCGTTTACGAAGTGCGTTTCTATATTTCGTCTCACCAATTCTCCGAGAAAAAAGAAAATAATAAAAGCGTTACATTGGTGATCGATATTAAAACCTAATTTGATTGCGGTACTTCCGACTGGTACCTGTAAAATTCCTCCTCCTATCGATTTTCTTCTCAATCAATATCATCTTACTTTGTAATACGACGTAGTGAGAGAAGATACTAGTAAGCTTGTCATGTTTATTTGATATTTCTCCTATATTTATTTATATTCCAATGTTTGTATCTATTTGACACTGAACGACATGATCGATGGCAAGGTTTCGAACCCTTGTTTACTTAATTTGTCTAATCACAGCTGATGAAAAACTTCAATTAAATTACTAACGAACTATCGATGAAGCCGCAGCAAAATTTCAAGCATTCGTTGAGTGCCGTCTGTCTTATTGTTTATTCTTGCCGTGACCATCTCTCTAGAGTGGATATGTTATGTTAATTGCCTTTCCTAAACCGCTAGGACTACGTCGCTCTTAACTAATAGTGTTAAGGAGATGAGTGATAATCTTCCGCTTTCAATCAGATGCTGGTCTTGTGTTAGATGTTAGCCAGGTAAACTGAGGCATCGTAGAATAAGATGTTCTACCCAGAGATACAAAGGAATATCGGCAGTACACATTTTCAGCCTTTAGCCAATTAGTAAATGATCATTAGCAAGTAATTATGTATGTACTTAATGATGTTCTTATCATTCTTTTGGCATGTACTATGAAGTCTCTTCTTCGCTGAGAAGGTCTAATCATATGGAAATATGTCTGGAGTTATCTTCCGCAGTTAAAACTTTTTCTTAAAAAATGACTGAATTTTCCACCCTCCTTGTTAACACGTCTAATGCTCCCTTATTAAATATGTTAACACTAACTCATTTAGGACTGCTTGACCATTTTGCATCTGCTTCGAGATCGGATGGATGCATGTTATTGGTTTGGCACCAGCAACTCAAATATAAAGAAATTCCGTTTCCAAAATAACGCGAATCGTCATATATCCACTCAGTACCGTCTCTTCATATCGTCAAAGATGGTTACTATTTAGAATGTTTATTTAGTTTATTATTCGGGTGTTTTGATTCTCTCTCTCATTCACTTAATTTCTCTCTCACACACACACACACACTACCTACCCTAAAACCATAGAAAATCCACAGATAGTTAATATTCCGTTTATAGCTAATTAAATGCAGCAAACTCTAATGAAAGTGATTTTAATTGAATAAAATACTCGGTCCGTTTTATCATCTCATGAATGATAAAAAGAAAATTGTGCATATGTTGTTATACATGAAAACAAACCTGAGAAGATTGATGTTCAATTTCATGTGCAGACAGTTAAACTTACAAACATTTTTACTCGTTAGTTGGCTAATAAAACAACCTGTTAATGTTTCTACAAAATACAGATATAGTGAAAGTATCAATTATAGCCATGTTCGCTCTTAAATTTTCTTTATGGGTGTTCGCCGAAGTTTTCCTGTGTGCAAATTTCGTCTTTTTTCGCACAGTATATCGTCTTCAATAAAAAAAAATAATTAAAAAAATTCGATTTCATCTTGAAAACTTTGTACGCAGTTTCTTATCCTTTGAACACTTGTAAAATGTGCGCGCGCACAAGCACACAGCTCAAAAGGAAAGATTTCTTGGTCAGTGTTTCTACGAAGTTCAGGTATTAGGTGCTGTACTGAAAGCTCCATAACAGCTAATTGTCTTTGATGTGCCGGTCAGTTGAGCTGAGGTTGAGGCACACTACTATTTATATCAATAAATGTTTGTGTCTCGTGAATTACACACACACACACACATCACAGTTGTGCAGCGCATGTATTTTTACAAACGTACTTTTTTTTAAAAGTATTGATGTATTGAAACAGTTGTACAATTGCAAGGTATTGTACATAAAGTGATACCTGTCATATCACATGTAACTTTGAGAGTATGCTTTTGCTACCATGGGTAATTTGATAAAATTACCTATGGTAGTTTGATAAAAAAGAAATTATAATCATGGTATGGCTGCCATATTTCCTGATATTACCCATGGTGGCAAGTGTATTAATATTCTTTTCTACTCTAGGCACAAGGCCCAAAATTTTGGGGGAGGGGCCAGTCGATTAGATCGGCCCCCCGTACGCAACTGATACGTTTTTTTATCGACCTTGGCGGAATTTGAACTCAGAACGTAAAGACAGACGAAATACCGCTAAACATTTCGCCTGACGTGCTAACGTTTCTTATTTCTTTACTGTTCACAAGGGGCTACACACGGGACAAACAAACGGATTAAGTCGATTATATCGACCCCAGTGTGTAACTTGTACTTATTTAATCGACCCTGAAAGGATGAAAAGCAAAGTCGACTTCGGCGGAATTTGAACTCAGAACATGCTAACGTTTCTGCCAGATCGACGCCTTAAAGAGTGTGTTAATATTATTGTAGCAATTAAGGCGGCGATCCGGCAGAATCGTTAGCAGGCAGACAAAATGTTTAGCAGCAGTTCATCCGTCTTTGTGTTCTGAGTTCAAATTCCGTCATGGTCGACTTGGCCTTTCATCTTTTCGAGGTCTATAAAATAAGTACCAGTTAAGTCCTTGCAGTCGATGTAATCGACTCAATCCCTTCATCGAAATTGCTGGTCCTGTGCCAAAACTTGAAACCAATATTATTGTAGTAATTAAAGTGATATATACATTTGGAACAGTTTGCTAAAAGTTCCTAAGCCACTGAATACCCTAGTGGTTTAAGAGAAGGAAAAAGAAAACGAAAAACCTGCTCTACTAACAAAACAGCTTACGTAACAAGCATCTAAAGAAAATATTCATTATAATGAATATTAACTATTGCAAATCCTTTTTCGGCTGCAACCAACTAATCTATAATTTGCTCCCTCTTCTTCCACCTCCGTAATTCTTTCTCTCAAAGGGTAGCGTTCCTTTACTCATTGCCTGCCACAAAGCCTGGTATATACACTTATGTTAATTCACTCTGTATTCTCTTTTACTCTCTCTCTCCTCTTCTCTCTATATATGATGTAAAGCATGACTGGGGAGATGAACAAACCAACATTTATATCTGCTATTATTATATAGAGATAAATATCGCAAGCATGATTAAGAAGCTCGCTTTACATCCATGTGGTTTCAAGTTCACTGCCACTGCTTGCATCGCACCTTGGACAAGTCTTCTTTCATAATTCTGGGCCAACCATTAATGCTTTGCAAGTGAATTTGATAGACAGAAACTATAAAAAGACTGTTGTATATATAAAAATATATGTGTGTGTCTTTGTGTTTATTCCACACCACTTGACAACTACTGTTGGTTTGTTTATGTCTCCATAACTTAGTAGTATAGTAAAAGAGACTTAAAGGGATAAACTAAAAAAAATTAAGTACTGGTGTTGATTTGTTTGACTAAACCCTTCAAGTTGGTACCCCAGCATGGCCACAGTACAATAATTGAAACCAGTTAAAAAACATGAAAGAAAAGAAAACAAAAGCCTACTCTCTACGTAATCATATATTGAGTACTTCCATTGAATTGTACTCTTCTTTGGATATATTTTCTGGAACTGTAAATAAATTATTTACCTATCAAAAGCTAGATTGGACTAAACATCATTTTTTTTTTGTACCAACAACATCAGGTATAATTCACTGTAGTTAAAATACAAGAAGAAACATCAAAAATTAGATTAATATAGTTCTTAAACTAGAACATGTTTTTGTACCATGAGAAAAGTTTTTCTAACATTTCAACAAAAGATTCCACAGTATTACTCTCTTCTGCACCATATACATTTATTTAATTTGGTTAAATTTCATTGTTGATATATTGATATATAATTTTCTCATTCAACACATCCCAAAATATTAGAATGGTGTTGATAGTGGCTTTTCAACAACTGTGCAGTGCATGATTGATGTTTTACTAAGTTAATCTAGGTGTATGTTAGTTCTATAACACTTTCCAATGGGTGTTACCCTCCTGTGACGTCTTTTAATATATGTTGTATTATAATATACTCTATAATTATGATATTATAATTATACTGTCTGCACTTTCCCAAGTTTAATAAATTCTACCCTTGTTCTATTTATATGAGTATTAATTTATATCGTAAGTGCAGTGTGGTTGAATGGTAAAGAAGTTTGCTTCATCACCACAAGTTCCCAGGCTCAAATCCACAGCATAGCATCTTGGGTAAATGTTATTTTGTATAGTCTGAAGTTGGCCATACATAGTGAGTGAAATTGAGTAGACAGAAACTGTATAGAAGCCCATTGAGAGGATTCTACCTCTAATTCAAAAGGCACAACCTTAATACACATTGTGTCACAGTGATTGTGCCTGAAAATATGTCAAATGTACAAGTGCAGAGGTGAGTGGATTTGGCAGATGGAAACTGAAAGAAGCACATCGTATAATATATATATATATATATATATATATATATATATATATATATAATGACTGTGGGCAATAAAGATATATATATATATCTTTATTGCCCACAGGAGGCTAAACATAGAGGGGACAAACAAGGACAGCCAAAGGGACTAAGTCGATTACATCGACCCAATGCGTAACTGGTACTTATTTAATCGACCCCGAAAGGATGAAAGGCAAAGTCGACCTCAGTGGAAGTTGAACTCTGAACGTAACAGCAGATACTCAATTTACACACCTGCAGGATAAAAAAAAAAGGGAAATAGTTGGGAGGTAACTAAGAGGAGAGGAAGATGTCTGGTCTGAATTCTTCCAATAGTGTGAAATCCACTAGAGACACCAGAAAACCAAGTTGTGATATTAAATTGAGTGGCATAATAGTTCTTACACTAATGTACTGGTACTGATTCCATCAACAATACCCCTCTCCCCTTGCAAATTTGTAACCTTGTATTAACCCATTTATTGCAGAAATCAGATATACCTCAAAATGCCAGATATATATATCTAAAAAAATCAGATATATACTCAAAATTTCAGTTCCCTTAACTGCAAAAAGCTATTTTATATCCCAATGTATTTTTTGTTAAGGAATGTCATGTTCGAAACCTTTTTTGTTGAGACATGTCAAGTTTATTAAGAGTAATGTGACTTGAAGAAAATTCCACTTTTCTGTCTTTTGGTAAATAGCTAACATCATGACTGGAATAATCATGAAATTTAACATTGCAGTTATAGGGTTAAGGCAAGAATATCATTATTCAGCTATCTCCATAATCATCATAAATTATTATTGTTCAACCGGTAGAATATGTCAGCTACAATTGTTAATGCAAGCTTTAAACATCAAGGAAAGATTGTTTTTGTGTGAGCATGTATGTATTTGTATTATACAATTTCCATACACCTGTTTATCTGTCTAGGAAAGAAGTGTATTCAAGTGTTACCAGTTATAGCACACTCTTAAACCTAGAATGATTTCAGCAACTCCAGAAGAGAAAGAAGCGCAAATACACACGAACACTCCTGCAAAGATAACATCTAAGAGAAGAACACCATCATGTCATCATATAAAGTAGTTTGTAGTAGATAAGTGCAAATATGATTTGTACATAATACAAAAATGAGCACATACATTGTATACAAGTATGATAAATCACTTGATCAAAGCTAGATGTTTGACCAATGGGAAGACATGAAACCTATACATATTAGCTCTCGTAGCAACACTGGAATACATCATCATCATCCTCATTGTTATTATTATATGTAACAATAAAGACAGAGCAAATAGCAACTGCAATAAAAATAATGTAAACAGCAGTAAAGTATAAAACAAGGCTTGTTTGTGTGTGTCTGTGTATAAGTATTTATAGGCATATGTGTTAGTATATAAAATAATAAAACGACCTAAAATGACACAATATCAACATAACATAACAACGAACATTGTTACAGTGAGCATGTCATTTTCATCTAATTTCTTTATTGCCCACAAGGGGCTAAACATAGAGGGGACAAACGAGGACAGACAAATGGATTAAGTCGATTATATCGACCCCAGTGCGTATCTGGTACTTATTTAAACGACTCCGAAAGGCGACGCAGGTAACGCTCACGCTCAAATGGTGTTTTTGGTGTTTTTTATAAATATATATACATATGCATATACAACTGGCTTCTTTCAGTTTCCATTTACCAAATCCACTTACAAGGTTTTGGTTGGTCCGAGGCTATGTAGAAGACACTTGCCCAAGGTGGCATATAGTGGGACTGAACCTGGAATCATGGGGTTGAGAAGCAAGCTTCTTACCACACAGCTTTTTTTTTTATCACTAAAACTATTTAACTTCACTAAAGTTTTGGGATTACTTTTCCAACTTAAATTTTTCATGATTTTAAAACTAACATCAACAATACTAAAAAAAAGTGAACCTCTACTATAGACAAATTATTTAGCTTCAAGTTCTGTTGGCTTTGGCCTAGTAAAATGTAATTTAGTAATACATAAATAAATACCAGCTGTGACCATCCTGTTCGTACCTTTCTATTGGAGATATATTATCCAATATTTTTGTATTCTTAAGACAGTATGGTTTGTAATTTAAAGGATATTTAACTAAATAACCATTGTTATTCTCTACTCAAAGACTTTCCAACTGTGAACATCTCTTCTTTTTTCAGACGTTATACTTCTAATGTACCTTAAACTATCCATTTTTTTTTACAACATTACTGTGATTTAAGGGAGATTTGGCTGATATTTGCAACAGATTTATCAACCACATAGTGACATCCTCATTAGCTCAATTCACATACTTTTCTTCCCTGTTACTGCTGTTTATATGTCCTTGAAATGAATAGAATATATATATATATATATATATATATATATACACACACACATATATATACACATATATATAAGTTGTCTGGCTAACAAGCTAATGTAACCTCATTTCTTGCCTTTGTCATTTTCCCTTCTCAATGAGGTCAACTTTGCTTTTTATCCACCTGCAGTCATTGATAAAATAAGTATCGTCAAATACAGCTCTGATTTAATCAATTGCATTTACCCTACCCTCTAACTCTTTTGGTTTTTGCACCTGTGTTATCATAGTTGCATTCTGTCTGCTAAAACTTTGTTACTCTCCACCTTATTTATATATTTATATTATTATTATAATTTTTATTATTATTATTATTAAGGTGGCGAGCTGGCAGAATTTTTAGCATGGCAGGCAAAATGTTTAGCAGCATTTTGTCTGTCTATACATTCCGAGTTCAAATACTGCCAGGTTTGACTTTGCCTTTCATCCTTTCAGGGTCAATAAAATAAGCACCAGTTGATGACTGAGGTTGATGTAATCGACTTACCCACCCCACTGAACTTGCTGGCCTTGTACCAGAATGTGAAACTATTATTATTATTATTATGCCTATATGATAGTGATGCTAATAGACAACCATCATGTAATGTGAAGACAATGGTACACACACATGTACTCATACACATATGACAGGCTTCTATCAGTTTCCATCTATGAAATCCATTCACAATGCTTTGAACCTGGGACTATTGTAGAAGATACTTGCTCAAGATGCTACTTAACCAAAGAACATATGGTTGAGGAAGCAGGTTTAACCTCATAGCCATGCCTGTGCTTCTCTCTCCCTCCCTCCATGTGTGTGTGTCTATATATATAAAACAAAGAAGGCATAAGCTTTTTCACTCACAAGACTTTTGTCAGCCCAAGGCTTATAGTATTATAGTAGAAGACACTTGCACAGTGGGTACTGAATGCATATATATATATGCTCAGACCCCCTTCAGCCATGACTGACCATGGGATTGCACCTAGAAAGTTACCCTACTAGGCACAAGTCTGGGCAAGGTTGTTTTATGGAAGACCAGCAGTCACCCATGCATACCGGCCTCCCCTCTCCATGTCACCAGTGTTATCCAAGGGAAAGGCAAAGGCTGATACAGCTTGGCACTTGTGACGTCGCAACTCATTTCTACAGCCGAGTGAACTGGAGCAACGTGAACTAAAGTGTCTTGCTCAAGAACACAACATGTAGCTCATTTCGGGATTTGAACTCACAACCTCACGATCGTAAGCTCGACGCTCTAACCACTGAGCCATGCTCCTTCACCATATATTATATATATATATATAATGTGAAATAGAAAGATGAATAATCTTGTAGTAGATTAAACAAAAGTTTAACCGATACCTTAGTAGCAAAAATCACAGCAGTAAACAGCACGGTTGGAGGTACAACCATCTGGCGTTGCAACCGTGCGTTGGTGCGGATAATTGTTCAATCTGCGTTCAGCTCCATTTCTTCAATTCACCAATAATGTTTTATATATATATATATATATATATATATATATATATATATATATATATACTGTAAAACTTTATGATATGTTGATTTTTGGATGAAATTTTCTCAAAAAAAAAAAAAAAATAGAAACTATTGTGCCATTTTTTTAATAACATGCAAAGTTGTACAACTTCTACAAGAGTAGATAATCTATTGTAATTCAATATATTATTTGTTTAATATTCCATTTTATTGAAAACACATTGATATTTAATAAGAACAAAATAGGAGACCTGTTGATTGAACAACTGGAATGGTCGTCTCTGGAACTGGTAGAAGAATTGCTCATTTATTTCATACTTTCAATGTGTGTGTGTGTGTCTGTGTCTGCCTATCTTAAGAGAAGTTTATGTTTGCACAAGAAATGGCAAGAAGTCTAAGTGGAATATGCAAAGTGTATTGATTATAGATTTTTGGTTCATCAAAAAGAAACAAATATATACAACTAAACAGCCAGCCAGTCAATTCATGATTGAAATAATAATAATAATAATAACAATAACAACAAAAAATAGATGACTATAGGAAGTGAAGAGTGATAAAGTTTTAACAATTTAGTGGTGAAGTGCAGTTTAGTAATAAATGTTAACATGGGTACAAAGACCAAAAACAAGTTAGGGTGTTTGGTGCAATTGATTAAATTCACGCAGTATATATTTGTGTCATGCGTTCGCACATGTATATATATATATTTATATATAGGTATGTGTGTATATATATATATACTTTATTAATAGAGCTGCAAAGACGTCACAAAAATTGTTTCTCAGAGTTTCATGCTCCTGTTCATATACATAGATGTATATATAGATATATAGATGTATATGTGTGTGTGTGTGTGTGTGTATATATATATATATATATACATACTCTCTCTTTTACTCTTTATTCTTTTACTTGTTTCAGTCATTTGACTGCGGCCATGCTGGAGCACCGCCTTTTTTAGTTGAGCAAATCGACCCCAGGACTTATTCTTTATAAGCCTAGTACTTATTCTATCGGTCTCTTTTGCCAAACCGCTAAGTAACGAGGACATAAACACACCAGCATCGGTTGTCAAGCGATGTTGGGGGGACAAACACAGACACATACACACGCACATATATATATACATATATATGACAGGCTTCTTTCAGTTTCCATCTACCAAATCCACTCACAAGTCTTTTGTCGGCCCGAGGCTCTAGTAGAAGACACTTGCCGAAGGTGCCACGCAGTGGGACTGAACCCGGAACCATGTGGTTGGTAAGCAAGCTACTTACCACACAGCCACTCCTGCGTATATATATGCATATGATGGACTCTCAAAGACAACAGATGAGTGTTCAGTTTTGCCAAACAAATGATTTGTTTATAATGTTCAAATGTATTTGTTGTACATTAGCTCACTCTGCCTATCAAAGCAACATTGCCTGAATGGTCTACCATGTGACAGGTGTCAAAGTGACTGCAGAGCAACATAAGATTATCTTGTGACTGTAAGTTGAACACCCTAATCACTAGGCTATGCGTCCTCACACAGTCCTTTTATTCTGTTCTGTTACTTTTAAGTACAACATATAAACTGCATGTGTGTGTGGCTGTGTTGCTAAAAAGCTTTTCCCAGCCACATGGTTTTAGTTTCAATTCCACTGCATGATACTTTGTGCTCATGTCTTCTACTACAGTCTCAGTCTGACTAAAATTTTATGAGTGGATTTGGTAGACAAAAATCCATTGTGTGTGTGTGCATACAATCCAATGATCTCTGTGTTGGAAGTTAGTAACCTTGAAGCAGTGAGTGGCAGGTATTGAGAACAAAAAGTGGACAGTGTACAATAAAGAACAATAACAATTTATTGGCATTGAAGGTTACAAATTTTTTTCTATATCGAAGTTGCAAGGAAATTCAATAAGCTGATAGTTACCTGTTCCACTCTATCAGTTTGTATGTATGTATGTGTGTGTGTCTGTGTTTGTGTGTGTGTACATATGCATGTATGTGGTAGGGTGCATCTGTGTGTGTGTGTTTCCTTCTCTTGACTTGGCATGATAGTTGTAAGTAAGTGAGTGTTATATGAATGGTGCCCTTTGTTTTCAAACTTCTGTGCAAAAAATGTCTGCCACGGAGGAAATATTACCTGGCTTGGAAACGGGGGAAAGTTGGTTACAGGCAGGGCATCTGACCAATGAAAATCTACCTCAGTGAATTCCATCCAACCCATGCAAGCATGGAAATATGGATATTAAAACTATGATGATTATATATGTATCATCATCATCATCGTCACCATTTAATGTCCATTTTCCATGCTGGCATGAGTTGGATGGTTTGAACAGCTGGCAAGCCAGAGAACTGCACCTGGTTCCAGTCTGGCATGGTTTCTACAGCTGGATGCCCTTCCTAACACCAACCAGTTTACAGAGTGTGCTGAGTACTTTTTTACTCACAAATGTGCACACACACACACACACACACACACCTGTACTTAGACCATAAGTATTTAGCATTGATTACTAAACCAGTTAATGCACACTTTGAAATGGGACGTACATTTCAAGGCTGTCAAGAGTCTGTTACAAACTCTCTGTACAGTCTTGTTTCAAGACTGTAGTCCAGTGATTGAAACCAGTAAAAGAATATATTGAAGTACAATAGAAATATCACACTCATTGTGTCTGATAAGACAGTAGTGTGGAATTTGAGGGTGATCTGGCTGCTATTTCTCACTGGTCGAACAATAAAGATATTTTGCTCATTGTTTGATGATGTTTCTTCCCTTCTATGAAACAGTAAATGTAGAATTTGAGAGAGATTTGGCTGCTATTTCTAACTAGTTGAACAATAAAGCTGTTTTGCTTATTGTGTTTGATGGTGCGTTTCTTCCCTACTAAAAGATAATAAATGTGGAATTTGAGGGAGATTTGGCTGCTATTTCTAACTGGTTGAACAATGACATAAATGGCTAATTGACTGTTGTCTAATCTTGTTGTTCCCCCAGCTTTGTTTTTCCTATTTACAAACAGTGAATTTATTTGTTGTTAAGCTTGAATAATCAAGCTGGTCTTAGCCAATGACATTCTACTTCATCTTCCTGTACTCATATTTTATACTAGTGAATAGTCCGGCTATTGAATATTCTCTCTCTCTCTCCCCTGCTGTTTCCAGCTCTTCTCTCTCCCTCTCTCTGTTTCACTGTGGTTCATTTATCACCCCTCCCTCTCTCTCTCTCTCTCTGTGGTTCTTTCTCTTTTAGTCTCTCCCATCCCTGCTGTTTCCTACTCTTTTTCTCCCTCTCTCTATTTCACTCTGGTTCTTTTTATCACCCCCTCCACCTCTTACTGTTTGTATTTTCAGCGCCAAGTAAACCTCACAATATTTAAAACATGTCAAATGTGTGTACTATACAGTTGTCTCTGGGGAAGTTGCCCATACAAATAGATATTAATTGTTTCAACTATGTACACAAGAATTTGTATGTATGTATGTATGAGAGAGACCATGTAATACTGTATTTATTCTCAAATTAATAACCTTATTTTTATTTCTGGTGTTATTTCATTTATTAAGGTGAAGTCTGAAAATCCATTGATCCATTGCTAATGTCAATAGTACCTAGTTAATACACTTTTGAACTATAATTAATTGAGGAGGGAAGATAGGTATATGTTTATGTGCATGTGTGTGTATGTATACATATATATATATGTGAGAAAGAGTCATTAAGCAGGTGGTGATTAACCCTTTAGTGTTTAAACCGGCCATATCCGGCCCAAATATTCTACAAGTTTTATATTCAAACTGGCCATATCTAGCCTCTCACACCTAACCTACATTGACATTCTAAAAATAAACAATCATATCATTGAAACCTCAAAGTTATAAGATCATGCATAATTAATTCAAAACAATTTGAGTGAAAAAGTATTACATTTAACAGTAATCTGAACACTAAAGGGTTAATATACCATAAATTGATAACAAGAGTGGAGTCCTTTTCCTAGTTGTTAATGCATAAATTCACAAATGCGCAGATTTTTTAAATATGAAGGGTTAGGACAATTTGTGTGTGTGTGCTTATAAATAATATCCAACAAAATCTTTTTGTAGGTCCATAACTAAACGGTTATTGTATTTTTGAATAATAAGCAATTTCAGAAAAGAGACTAGATTGATTACATTGGTCTCAGTGTTCAGCTATTACTTATTTTACTGACCCTGAAAGGATGAAAGGCAAAGTGGACCTTGGTGAAATTTGAACTCAGAATGTAAAGATGAATGAAATGCCATTAAGTATTTTGCCTGGCATGCTAATGATTCTGTCAGCCCACTGCCTTACTACTGCTACTACTACTATTAATAATAATGATAACAACACATTCTTCTTAAATATGAGATAACTCAACTGTGGAAAATTAAGAAAGTGAAGATAGTGCCAATTATTGTTGGGTCCTTGGGAACAGTATCCAAAGCCATCAAGAAGAATATAAAGGAAATGGGAATAGAGCGCCCAGTAGAACTGTTTCAAAAGGTTTGTCTCTTTGGCATGGCCAGAATCATCAGGAGAGTATTAGATAGTTGAATAGAACAGATAGCATGGTACCATAGGCTGCAGGTAGCAAACTCACTATGCATGCAAGACTCCAAGAGTTACAACAAAACACAAGATAAAAAGAAATAATTGTTTCAATTTTTGGTACAAGACCAGAAGTTTTAGTGGGAAGGGTAAATTGATTACATTGATCTCAGTACTTCACTGGTACTTTATTTTATCGACCCCAAAAGGATGAAAGGCAAATTTGAACTCAGCAGGATTTGAATTCAAGATGTAAAGAGCTAGAAGAAATATTGCTCAGCATTTTTCCAATACTTTAGAAAATCTGTCAGCTCACCACTCTTGTTTCAAAGTTTGACAAAAGCCAGCAGTTTTAAATGGAAGTGAGTTGTCAATTCTATCGACCCCAGTACTTGACATGTAACTTATTTTTTATTGACCCCAGAAGGATAAAATTCAAAGTTAACTTTAGCAGGATTTGAACTCAGAACATAAAAAGCCAGAGGAAATGCCAGTAAGGGATTTTGTCTTAGGTGCTAATGATTCTAGCAGCAGTAACTTCAGATTAGAACACTGTGAAGATAGAGAATGAAAGAGTTGAAAGACCTGACATCCAAAGTGGTATGTATTCATAGAGCTGCAAGTGTATGATATCCATCATGATTGGTGCACTTGAACCATTTCAGAGAATACAAATGCTTGGCAAGAGTTGGAACTATCCAGACATCACTAGAAGCACACAGCTGATGGCCTTACTAGTGCATGTGTTGAGGAAAGTGTTGCATTTCTAAGTTGCTGTAAGATAACTCAGATAAATATCAAAACTAGTGAAGATTGTGATGATGATGATAATAATAATAATATGTATAAATATTGTGTTTTCTTTGAGAGTATTGTTGGCCAAATCATTAGAGCTTTGGAAAAATTGTTTTACAGTATTTGTTCCAAAACATTTTCTTTCAGATCCCACAAAGGTCAACTCTGTTAATCATCCTTTTGGGGTTGATGGAATAAAGTACCTGTTAAGTACTGGAGTTGATGACATCGACCACCCCATCCCTTCAAAATTTCTGGCCTTGTGCCTAAATCAGAAACAATTATGATTTTTTTCTTCTTTTCAAGTTTGTTTCCTTTTCTTGCCAGGTGTCTTCCCAACATCTAGTGCAAATAAACACACTGTAAACACAGACAGGCTGTTAAAATAAACATACCAATTATTATTATCATTAAGTTAATTGGCAGAATCATTAGCATGCCGGACAAAATGCTTAGCAGCATTTCATCTGTCTTTATGTTCTGAGTTCAAATACTGCTGAGATTGACTTTGCCTTTCATTCATTTAGGATTGAGAAATTAAGTACCAGTGAAACACTGGTGAAGTTACCTTATCAAGTCATGCTGACTCATAAGGGCCACTTTCCCAGCATCATGGCATATGAATTCCCCACCCGGACAGGATGCCAATCCATCACAGGATTACTTATTTTTGTAAGCTGAGTGGATTGGAGCAATATGAAATGAAGTGTTTTGCTTAAGAACACAATGCATTGCCCAGTCCAGGAAGCAAAACCGCAATCTTACGATCGTGATTTCCAACACCAAACCTACCAAGCCACATGCTGTCGATATCATCAACTCCAGTACTTAACTCGTACTTTATTTCATCAACCCTCTCTAGTGAAATACTGGGGTTAATGTAATCAACTAGTCCCCTCCCCCAAAATTTCAGACCTTGTGCCTTTAGAAAAGATTATTATCATTGTTGTTATCTTATTTCATTAATCTGACAAAACTGTATTTAAGTGTCAAATGTTTTCACCTCTGCTGGACTTTTAAAGTGAAATGACTGAAATTAATGACTTTTATCCTTTCCAAAATCAATCAAATAAGTACTAATTATATACAGAGGTTGATTAATTTGATGTACCCTTACCTTACCTGCCAAATATTAGGGTCAATGTAATTGACTATATACATCTCAAGAAATGAGACCTTGTTAGAAATCTTTTTTTATTATCACTATTATTGTAATCATTGTATTGTTATTTTGTAATTATTTAGACTAGCAGTCAGCAAAGTGATTAATATTGACCCTGCGATTTCTATGTGGTTATCCATGGGCTTGATAAACACATGAAATGATTTGGGGCATTAAAGCTGCTGAATTTATTATTGAACTGAATCTAAAAGAGCATGGTAATTTAAGGCTAAAACTCATTAATTTCAAGCCAAATCCATAACTAGTATTCATTCTACACATTTCACATTAAGTATTCTGACTATATCAATATAACTGAATTTTTATGGTTCTTTATCAATTTCTTTATGTATTTTCTTTAAATATTTATTGAAAAGCATTATTGGCACTAGAAAATGAAGTAGTTATTGTTTTTAAACTAAGAAATTATTTTTTATTGTTAATTTTATTTTAGAAATTCATATGATGGGAGTCAATAAGTTTATCAATGATTCCATGAAGAGGGTTATTGATGTAAGAAGTTTGTGGACCTTAATTTAGACAGAAGTTAAAGGGTAACATTTAGGACTCTCAGGAATCTCATGATTGGTATGAGAAAAGGAAGAAGGAAATTTTAAACCTAAAGAGCTAAAGAGAGATGTTAAATTAGGCAACAGCTTCAATATACTGATTGGGAATAAATACCATCCCTCTGACAGTTTTCCACAAAGTTGATGTCTACCAAATTCCACCCACTGGTATATATTTTATGGATTGCAGAATATTTATTGAATATATAGCAAGAACATAGTTGAGTTGAAGAAGAATTTTATATACAATTATGTCTTGGATTTTCTGAAATACATAAATAAATAATCCAATAAGAATGGAGAAATAACTTCAAATAGCTAGAGAAAGAAATAAAGAGAAAGGGAAGAAGAGAGAAAGATACAGAGAATTATGGAAAGAGGAGACAGAATGGTATACAGAAAGATGAGAGAGAGATACAGAGATATATAGAGATATACAGGAAGAGAAGATAAATATAGATATAGATATAGGATGAAAAAAGGAAGATCTATAGAGATATAGAGGAAGAGAATAGAGATATATATATAGTTATACAGGAAAAAAAGAGATATTTAGAGATCTACGTGAAGAGAAGAAGAAAGAATGATTCAGAGATATTTAGAGATGTACTGAGCAAGATATACAGACAGAAGGGTGGGTAGTGGGAAGTGTGTATTTGTGTGTGTGCATCTGTGTAATAGTGCATGTCATTACATACTGTTTACTGAAATCAGGCAGCAATCCTGGGTATTTTCTTCTATTTAACCAAATAAAAGAATTATTTAGTGAATGTCTCTGAATCTTGAGTACCAGCCAAGCAACCGGCCAGCTTTGCAAGACAGCGTGTAAGGAAGGAAGCCAGCATGAGAGAGGCATATGTTGTCAGTTATTTAAAAAGTAGTTTACAATCACATAATTGTCTGCTTTTCCATTAAGTGTCAGTGGATGTGTGGAGGTGTGAGGGTGTGGGTGATCTATAGCCAGATGAAGAGAGAATGGATCACAAACTAATAATCTGGGAATGGCTTTTTATTTACATTCTACTTTTATGAAGTACTATTTTATTCATGTCAATTTTTAAGGTTAAGAGTAGTGAAAATAGGAGTGGGTGGGTTTTTACACACACACACATACTCTACAAAGAATTTCATTTCATCATATTTAAGAGGCTAAAACTCATGTTAACTTTAGTTAATTTATCTACATATATTAATAGAGACAAACCACATATAAACCCATGGCCAAAGTTACAGGAAGTATGATGTAGTGATTTGAGAAATATAGAGATAGTAGCAGACTGAAATAAGTGGTGAGATGTGATTGAGTGATCCCTTCAAAATGGGGCCCTAACAGAATTGAAACCAATTGACTTAAACCAGTATAAGAAATAAAAGAATATCTATCTATGCATACATGTACACACATATATACTTCTGTGGTAAGAAGCTTACCTCCAAACCACATGGTTCCAGGTTCAATCCCACTGCATAACACCTTGGGCAAGTGTCTTCTACTATAGCCTTGGGCCGACCAAAGGCTTGTGAATAGATTTGGTAGATGGAAACTGAAAGAAGCCCATCATATATGTATGTATGTGTTTGTGCCCCACCACCACCTGACAACTGGAAATGGTGTGTTTACATCCCCATAACTTAACAGTTCAGCAAATAACATAAATAGAATAAGAACTGGGCTTAAAAAAAAGTGCTGACGTTGATTCATTCGACTACAATTTCAATGTGGTGTCCCAGCATCGCTGCAGTCTAATGATGAAACAAGTAAAAGATAATATATATATATATATATTATATATGTGTATATATATGTGTGTGTATATATATATATATAATATATATATATATATATATATATATACACATACACACACACGTGGTTGTTTATTCGTAGTCTCTCATGTTTGAGATGATGGTTCTGTAGTTCCTTGATGAACAACAGCCTGCACAAATTTGTTTATAGTGATCAAATGATTGTGCTATACATGAGTTTATTCTTTGACATCAAATTGACATTACCTGTACAGTGCACAATGTGCCACACTTCAGATATCAAAATGATCTCACACACACACATACGCATTTTGAGCGGTAGATGTTCATTCATTTTATATCGTTTTCTATGCTAGCAGGAGTTAGATGTATATATTGTTGAAGTACTGTTTTACAGCCAGGTGCCCTTCCTGCAGGATAGCATTCAACCAACTTCTAATTCACATCATATGATATTTAGCTTACATATGAAGACTTAGTGTACTTGACCACTTTGTTACTATATTTCAGATAAGAAAAATTGCCTTGTTTCAATTTATTTTGAAAATTATGGAGACTTTAGTGAAATAATTTTGTTAATATTAAACCAGTGTTTTGAACATCCATTAAAAAATTTTTATGGAAGATTTTAATTTAAGTCACTTAACCCTTTTGTTACCACAATTCTGTTGAAATATACTGCCTTTGATTCAGTGTAATTTGAAAATTATGAAGAATTTAATGAAATAATTTTTTCATTAATAAGCCAGTGTTTTGAACATAAATTAAGAAATTTTGATGGAAGATTTTAATTTAAATCATTTCAACCCTTTTGTTACTATAATTCTGTTTAAATACACTACTTTTGCTTCAGTTAATTTTAAATTTTGAAAATTACAAAATTTTTCAAAATTTTGTAAAATAACTTTGTCAGTATTAAGGCCAGTGTTTGGAATTTAGGTTACTTTAAAAACAGGAAGTTTGTATCATAGAATGAGAAGCAGTCTCAGATGGATTTGTATCAAGAGGGTTAAATATGTCTATTTTTATATATGTGTATATGCATGTATGTATACATGAGTTCATTGATTTTATTCAGTGTATTAATTCATTTTATCCCCCTGTTTTTTTTTTTTTTCCAAAACTGTTCTATTTTAAGAACCCACTTAATTTTGAATGTTTTTGGCAAACTTGAATCTTCATTTCAAATCATCTCTCATCTTCTTTGTCTTCCTCTTTCTCTCTTTCCTTTCATTCTTTCTTTGTTTTGATGATAAAAAAAAATGCTGTGTTTATTCTCTTATGCACTTTTTGTAGTTTGTTACTGTTGTTTATCTAATGCTGCCTATGTTTATATTTGGCACAGTTTTGACCAATTGACTTAATTCTTTATTGGAGCTTGTAAAAACAGAACTGCCCTTTATGTTGAACAATAATATACAAAAATCAACAACAAACAAGCACACACACACACCCCATACACCCACCAGTAAAAAAAAATATTCTTCAAAGAGCATTGACCTTCCAAGAGGATTCTGTAACATCAGATGGAAACACTATAATATGATCATTAAAGATCAATATTTTGCTGCTCAAGTAATCAATACGTTGCAAATGAAATCAATACAGAAATGAAGAGAAATGCATTGAACAAAACAAAATTTCTGCTTCCCTACCATTACTTCTATTAAAAAAAATTTTATTTTATTTTTATTCTTTTATTTCATATATTTTTAAAATTTATTTATTCATTTTATATTTTATTTTACATACCAGCTGAGTTCAGTGTTTGGTTGCTTGTTTCTTTTTATGAACTTTATGTTAGAAATAGTATATTTTTTAACACTTAGAAACCTAATATAACACTAACTGTATTAATATAGAAAAGTCACATGTCAAGCTTATTTTCTTGATTGGTTTTTCCTGTTTCTGTCATGCTGAAAGGAGAAAACTGTAGCTATGCAGAGAGTGGTGAAAGAGAGAGAAAGAAAGTATAAAGAGTAGAAGATAAGATTAATAGATTGTCATGTAGAAAGAGAATGCAATATAGAGAAGGACAAATGGCAATATGAGAAACAGAAGAGAGGTGGAAATAAAAAGCAAGAATAACTGAAAGAAGACAAAATAGAACACAAGAAGAAAATAGGGAAACTCTTGATGCCAAAACATTAAGAATTATTGAAGGGAGGCAGTAATAAAACTTGTCATTTCTTATGAATGAATGCTCTACAAGTCCAATTTTAAACCGAAAGTAACACACTAATTCCGTATCAAATAAAGAAATGAGATAATTTTTTTTATTATTTAGCCATAAAAAAGTAATAAATGGGAAAATCATTAGAACATTAGGGAAAAAAAGCCTTATGGTATTTCCTCCACTTCTTTATGTTCTAAATTCTGTCCAAATCAGCTTTGCTGTCAACCTTTCAGGGTTGAATAAGTACCAGTCAAGTACAGAGTTGGGGCACAGAGTCAATGGCATCAACTTACCCACTCTGTTCAAAATCATTTGTCTTGTGCCTAAGTTAGAAACCATTATGTAGCCATAAAAAGGGGGCAAGTTTGCAGACTCTTTAGAGTGTTGGAAGAAGTGTTTTGCAGTATTTTTTATGATTCCTTCATGGTCAACTTTGCCTTACACCCTTTTATGGTTAATAAAATAGGTATCAGTCAAGTACTGGGGTTGATGGTATCCTCTAATCTCATCTTCTCAAAATTGTTGACTTTGTACATAAATTAGAAACTAATTGCGATTTCAAATTTTGGCACAAGGCCAGCAACTTTGAAGAGTGCTCAATAGGTATTTATTTTATCGACCCTGAAAGGACGAAAGGTAGAATTTGAACTCAGAACATGAAGATGGGCAAAATGCCACTAAGTATTTTGTCTGGCATGCTAACGATTCTGCCAGCCCGCTACTTAAATTAGAAACTAATATTAAGCGATAAGGATAGTTAACAATGTAGCCTGTCGAAAGAAACATCAACTCTTGTTTTCAAAATCAGACATTAAATTTCAAGGATCTTGTGGAATTTAACACAGCAGAAATAATGTTTAAGCAAGAAATAATTTGCTACTGAGTAATATACAAAAAAAAAGTATTCTTTAACAGGGAGTGGGATTATAATTATAATTTGAGAAGAAAGTTTATTCTAAAGAAATTTAGTGTGTTGTACTATGAAGAGTATGTGTATTTCAATATGGGGAATGGGTTGGATGTGGAACTAAAACAAAGTGCAAACATTACACAGTTTAAAACTACGTATGAAATATTGTTTTTAAGAGGTACAGTGTTAAGGAAGGGGTTTAATAATTGTTTGATTTGGACATTTGGTTGGTACATAGAAATGGGATAGGTGATTGTATAAATTATATTGGGTGGTGCATAGAATTAGGATAGTTTATAAACTGTATGTACATGTTAATGAGTGAATAATCGAGAAGAGTGGATAAAAATAAATAAGTTTCTACTTCTACTCTTTTATCAAGAATTGATATTTAGTTTATGCATAGAAACTCTGCCAGATCAAGATTGAAGCCTGGTGCAGCCATCTGGTTTGCCAGCCCTCAGTCAAATCGTCCAGCCCATGCTAGCATGGAAAGCAGACGTTAAACGATGATGATGATGTTCAAGGAAATTGTTTCTTCAAGTATGTTTACAGCCAAAGTCAACTTTGTCTTTCATCCTTTCAGGAGGAGTGGGGTCCATAAAATAAGTGCCATTGAGGTCTGGGATCAATGTAATCGACTGCCCCCACCTTCACAATTTCAGGCCTTTTGCCTATAGTAGAATCATCGTCACTTGGATAATACAAGGAAGCAACTTTTATATGATATCTTGTGTGACACTCCTTGATCTAGAACTGAAAAATATTGTGATTAATATCAGTATGATTGATGTTTACTGTGAATTGAAAGAAGAGGCACATAAAAAGTCCCTGCCACCACTACCAGAGAAAAGACATAATGTACTGGAGTGAAGAAGGGCTAAGCAGATTGTTACATACAGGATCTTGGATGCAAGTCATAGTATGAGGTCACTAAAAAAGTGAAGTCAGTAAGTGCACAGTAGAATCACACTATCATTGTATTAGTGCATTTGCTAGAGCTTGTTCTTTGGTTTGTTAGTACTTCTAATTAAAGTCTAAATGCTACAAACTGTATATAATAGGAAGAGGTTGTTATGTGTGTGTATCAGTCTGACTGACTGTGAACTTGAAATGCGTTTAAGTGTGCTGATATGCATATATTTTTAATTATTTTAAGTCTTCCTCTATGAAAGGAGTTGGTTTGAAACAAAGATACAAAGCTCCATCATTGGAATATAGTTTACAAAAATAATGTCACATTTTGAACTTGAAGATAGTCCTGTATTTATTTCCTCTTCCACTTTTAGACTGTATTTATGTTAGCTGGTTAATTTCTTTTTCATTGTACATGGTGTCCCAAAAAGATGTACTCACTCTTTGACTTCCCAGTACTCATGCATTTTGTGTTCAAGTAGATATTTATTGATATACAAACAATCCTAAAAAGTTAAATTAAATTCAGGAAAATAAATTGTTGTAGAAACGATTATTTATTGTCATTTAGAATTATTTAATGTTCTCTCTCATTCCTGCATGTTCACAAATGTTCAAACTGCCTTCCTTCATTTTCCAAACAAAGCTGATAATGTCCAACAATGGATTCGACAACATTACCAAACATTTCATTTGGAATTGTAAGACATTGTATTCGAATTTCATTTTTCAAATCATCAATTGTCACTGGTTTTGCACCGTAAACCTTATCTTTGAGATGTCCTCATAAAAAAAAAATCCATTGGAGTGAGGTCTGGGGAATGTGGAAGAAATCCAACGCTACCTCTCCTCCCAAACTATTTGTTTGGATTTGTTGCATCGAGGTAAGCCCGTACATCGTCTGTGAAAGAATAGGTACATCTTTTTGGGACACCCTGTATATGTGTTAGTTGGTTAATTTCTTTTTCTGAAAACCCTAGATTTTCCAGATTGTCACATAGGCATTTACTAAGAAACCCAAGGACACTATTTTAAACTATTTGAAGTCTTCCTCTATGGAAGGAGCTAGTTTTTAACAAATATACAAAGCTATATTGTTGGAACGTAGTTTACAAAAATAATGTCACATTTTGAACTTGAGAAAAGTACTGCATATTTTTGCTGTTCCACTTTCAGATTATATTTGTAATATGTGTGTTAGTTGGTTAATTTCTTTTTCTGAAAACCCTAGCTTATCCAGATTGTCACTTAGACATTTACTAACAAGACCAAAGGCACCAATTATTGGTGTAAATGAATTTATAACCTAGATACAGAAGCTGGAGGTTTCAAAACAGTTGTCTGTAATCATCATCTTTCCCTTTGGTTTTCAAAGAGACCAGCAGGGCAGCTGATCTCTATGACAGTGCATACATTTTCTTGCCCCAAACAACTATATCTGGCCTGTTAGGTTTGCACTTGGTCGACATTTTGATGGGAATATTCCACCAACTTTCTTTGTGTTGATGTTTTTATGTAAGTATTCAATAACAAAAGAATTCTCAATATTTATCCCAGGGCAATAATTTTTTTTTTTTTGGATGGTATAGTACAGTGATTTACAACCCTTTCTAAGCATTTTATCCAGTGTACTAACAATTCTGCCAGCTCGCTGCCTTGATAATGATGATAACAATAATAATAAATTTTCATGTGAATTATGAGGTAATCAACGCTATTGCCCATCCCTTCCTAAGTCTGTTTCTTTCCTTCCAGAAGAAAAGAAAGACAGACAAAGAGAAAGAGAAGGATTGAACCCTAGTGAAGGACTGATGCTTTATTAATCCTCAAAAGGTTGAAAGGACAAAGTCAACCTTGATAGAATTTGAACTCAGAATGTAGAAAGCCAGTACAATTGATGCAATGCAATCTTTCTGGCACTTTAACAAACCTGCTAATTGGTTCACTATACTTGGAAACCAATGCAGTGTGAGTTATGAATATATTAATATTGCGGAAACATGTGTATTTTGTCTTACTGTGAGAAAACACACACTTACATGCACATGGCTTTGTGTACTTTGTGTATAAGTCTGTGTGTAATGCACTGTCAGTAATGCTTATGAACTTCTGTTACATTCCCAGCAGTAATATATACATTTATATTATGTATGAAGTACTGTCACTTGTGGTTTTTAACTTGTACCACAACCTTGACAATAACATCTGTTAATTCACCTCCCAAGTCTTTCTTCCTTCAGCTGCATCTAAGCATCATAGAATAATAACAAGGATGTTTTCTTCTGCTGTTGCCAGAGTATGAAGAAGACATTGTGAATGAAATGACAGCCTACATAACTGACTACTTATATATATTTATGAATAATAAACTTTTTAATACTTTTTGATAGTTATATAAAAAAAAAATTATAAATATATTTTATATTTTATGTTTTTCACTGTTTGATTTGCCTAATAGTGGTTTTATCTCTAATTTATATATATATATATATATATATATACGGAGATGTACTCGCATAGCAAGTGATTTGATCTGAGATCGTGTGCTGAAACGAAAACAATTGCAGCGTGGAAGGTGTTTGTAAGCCATTTAATATATATATATATAATAATTATTTGAGGGAATATTATTCCTAACTTACAGGGAAAACTTCAATTTAGAAATACTAAATATTTTATTTTTAATTTTTCTATTATATGTAATTTTCTATATGGTGTAATTTAATTGTTCATTTTGAATTGATAAAAGGTGGGGTTTTTCTAATTTATATATATATATAGTTAATCAAATATATTTAATGAGAATACAGTATACTGAATTTTGAATAAGTGCTCTTGGTAGGGAAATGTCTAAAGCCTTAAAGGTATTTAGAGATTTTAAGATTATACATTATAAAGTAAGAGCAAGAAAATTTACATAAAAAATTCACATGATATACATCCATAATATAAATAATATTGTATTAATAGATAAATATATAAAGTATGATTATTTAAAAGGTTTGAGATATTTTACGATCGTATCATGAATGTATTACCCTTCAAAATGAAATCCAAAATTCATAATCATTATTAGATAATGAATCCACTTGTCAGAGAAAAGGATGAATTTCAATGTAGTCAATTAATTGACTACACAGAAATTCATCCTTTTATCTGACAAGTGGATGCATTACCTAATAATGATTATCAATTTTGGATTTCATTTTGAAGGGTAGTACACTCATGAAACGATCGTAAAATATCTCAAATCTTTTAAATATCATACTTTATATATTTATCTATTAATACAATATTATTTATATTATGGAAATATATCTTATGTGATTGTTTGATGTAATTTTTCCTGCTCTTACTTTATAATGTATGTATATATATGTAAATATACAGGGTGCAGTGAATATATTGTCGTCTAAATTACACAAAAATGAAAATAACACTGACACCTCATTTTAACAGATATATTTACTAGAATTGCATAAAAATATCTTGAAATATTAAAGTGTAAATTTATTCAATAAAATCGCCATTGGCTTGAACCACAGCCTCCAGATGGCTTCAGAATCTCCTGCAACTCACAGTCTCCTTGTTTAAGTTGGTGAATGCTGCCATAATCTCTGCTTTCAGTTTATCTTTGATATTACAAGGAATTTCTTTGGTCTCTTGCTCTACTGCACCCCACACATAATAATCAAGGGAGTTGCAGTCTGGAGAGTTAGGTGGCCAGATGTTAAGGGTGATGTGGTTACAGAAATTGTCTGACAGCCAAGACTGGGTTCTCCTGCTTGTGTGGTTTGGTGCAGAGTCCTGTTGCCAAACATAGAATCTTCCAGCAGCCACCCTCTTGACCCAGGGCAGCACTACCTCCTCCAGGCACTTGATGTAGGCCTCTGTGTTGAGTGTGAGGCCATGTGAGAAGATGAATGGAGGCATCACTAATGATCACTCCAAATACCATAATGTTGACTAGATGTTTGATTTTTATCACTCTCGGTACATGTTTTGGGGACATGGCAAGCTAACGGTTGAACTGTGTGTTCACCATCTGATCCTGGTAGAAATTTTTCTCATCTGAGAAAATCGAAAGCATGTTCGGTTAGACTACTGCATATCCATTGGGTAAGACTTGAGTGTGCTCTGATATGTTGTATAATATTACCTAATATAGATTTATTCAATAAAATTCCTATTTCACTTTTGGTGGGACTTATTAATCTACAGCTAGGATTTTGTATGAAATTGTTTTTATGGTCTTTCAGAGTTATAAAAGTATTTAAAAGGTTTAAGTCTGTAATGTGTGTTGGAACTTGTTCGATTTTTGGTTGAATTTTACATTTCTTTCTAACTTTGTAAGATTATCTTCAAATTTTTCTAGGTCTTTAATGTGTGGTAGGTTTTTGTAAGATCTGACACCGTAATTATCCTCTGCATGATTGTCGACAAAGACACTTTTGTAAAAGCCACCCCATATTATAATGCTGCATTAGAAAGGTCCAACTTCAAGAATAGCATACACTACATTGAACCAGATATAAATAGACTAAGAAGATGCAGACAGAGGAAGATCTTATGGTTCAATCCACCTTATAGCATGAATATAGCTACTAACATAGCTAGGAAATTCTTAAAACTAATAGACAACCACTTTCCACATTCACACAAATACTACAAGATCTTCAAAACAAATACTGTTAAAGTTAGCTATAGTTGCCTCCCCAACTCAATCACGATAAACATAAACACACCAGAAAGACAATGTAACTTCAGATCCCCAAACCACTACCCTCTAAACAACAACTGTCTCGAGAAAGAACTCATATACAAGGCCAAGATCACAGAGCCCAACAGAATAGGAAAGACATATATTGGAATGATGGGCAACTTGTGCAAGGAAAGGTATACACAACATCTTGTGTCATTCAAAGACAAAAGCAAAAAACATACAACGTCCCTATCAAATATGATATGAAGATTGAAAGAAGGTGGAATAAGCAACCCCCAGATAGAATGAAACATTATTGCTAAAGCCAAAAAATACAGAGAACGGAGTACGAAATGTGAATTCTGTATTACTGAAAAATTAAACATTATACAATCAACAAATAATATCTTAAGCCTTCTCTCCCTGCATGAACAAGCAATATATTACACTGAGATATTTCAAAGAAGAGCCCCTATAAACGAGGGTAACCCTACCAGGATAGCCCCTTTCCTAAACATGAACACACATAGCACACAAACTTCACACAAAAAAGAAATATGCTTCAATGATAAATTACCTCAGCATACAAGTACAAGAACATGCCCAGAACAAAAGTAATTATATATATATATTATATATAGAGATATATATATATCCATCCTCCCTCCTCAGAAGTGTTTCTTACTATTCAAGTAGATTTTTCTGTTTTTCATCTCCATATGTATTTATGTGTGCATTGTATGTGTATATGTGCATCTTATGAGTTGTGCATATATTTTAGGGGTATGTTTATTTATGTGGATGTGTATATTTTATGTGTACATTTGTATCTAATGTTTTACACCAGTATTTTCTGTGTATATTTTATCCATTTTCTACTAAACACCCTTTCATATCCACTTCTACTGAACACACTATCTGCCATCATTGGCACTCTCACCATTGTTCTTCAGTCACTATATCCACTCCTGCATACCTCTGACCTCCATCTCTGTCACTGACCATCCTTCTCTCACCCCCTCCCCACACGCCATATTTCTCATCTATCTATGGGTTTTATTAAACTGTTGCTCTACAACACCCCACTTTGTGTAATACCACTTGTCCACCTCCTCTGGCTTGTCAGTTCCTGTCAAACCATTTAGCCCATGCCAACATAGATAATATTGAATGATGATGATGATGATGCATATGTAATCTGTTACATATTTTATGTATATTTCTATGTTTATAAACATCCTAGACCGGGTCTAAAAGAAGACAACCTCACTATTAGTAAAATGCCTTCCTCAGCATCACGTGGTAACCTCTGGCCCAAAGACTTCCTGTCTCTTCCCTCTCCCTATCCTAATCAGTGCAACAATGGTCTTTAGTCTACTGATCAAGCTTGTAATGTACCATGCTGCTTAGAGGCAAATAAACACACAGCAACCTTTGACCCGCAGACATAATGTCTCTTCCCTCTTCTTATTCTACCATTTCTACAATGATGTCTCTTTTTCTTATATACTTCATACAGTCTTTACCTTGCCCACTCTCCCCCAATACATTGATCTTTCCTCTCTTTTATCAACTGTCTGTATATCAATGGTTCTATAGATCTCTGATTGATGAGGTGCTAACTTTGAGACACAGTGGGATACAATACTTGATTTAACAACAAATCTAAACACACACACACACACACACACACACCACACACACACACACACACATTAGGTGCAAAAATGGCTATGTGGTTGAGAAGTTTGCTTCCCAACCACATGGTTCCATGTTTAGTCCTTCTGCATGCTACCTTGGGCGAGTGTTTTCTACTATAGCCCTAGGCCAGCCACAGACTTGTGACTGAATTTGGTAGATAGAAATTGCCAGAAATGACCGGAAACATGTTTATAAAGAAGAGTTGTTTATTTCATACTCCTCATATGCTGATTCTGCGCATTAGAATCTGTAGGTCATAACACCCAGGCAATGCCAGGGTGCATTGCTTGTATATATATATATATGCTGAGACCCCCTTTGGTCATGACTGACCATGGGATTGCACCTTGGAAGTTACCCTCCCAGGCACAAGTCCGGGCAAGGTTGTTTATGGAAGACCAGCAGTCGCCCATACATACCGGCTTCCCCTCTCCACACCAGCAGTGTTATCCAAGGGAAAGGCAAAGGTCGATACAGCTTGGCACCTGTGACATCGCATCTCATTTCTACAGCTGAGTGAACTGGAGCATCATGAAATAAAGTGTCTTGCTCAAGACCACAACACGCAGCTCGGTCCAGGATTCAAACTCACAACCTCACGATCGTAAGCTCAACACTTTAACCACTAAGCTATGCGCCTTCACACACACACACACACACACATATATATATATATATATATATATATGATGCAGCATAGATTTTTGTCGCGGTCTTAAAGCGATGAAAATATTTTGACAAATTAAACTTAAATGTTGAAGTGAATCGAACAGCTTTTGTGTGTTTCTTAAATGGCTTACAAACACCTTCCATGCTGCAATTGTTTTCGTTTCAGCACACGATCTCAGATCAACTCACTTGCTATGCAAGTACATCTCCGTATATATATATATATATATATATATATATATATATATATATATATATATATATATCCTTTTAAGTTTGTTTACAGAAATCATTTTTGAGTACACACATAAAAAGCTCCTATGTTACGTTGGCTACAGCCTAGTAATTCCAACTTTCAACAGCTTTATGGAACTAAACCAAGCTGTGCTGATATAATGTAAGATAAATATGGTAATAATAATAATCTAAGGATGGAATTTTAAAATATTTTAATGATTTAATTATTTTAAAATATTATCATTATTATTATTATTATTATTATTATTACTGTGTGTGTGTGTGTGTGTGTGTGTGTGTGTATATATACAACAGGCTTCTTTCAGTTTCTGACCAACAAATCCACTCACAATGCTTTGGTCAGACTGGGGCTATTGTAGAAGACACTTGCCCAATGTGCCACACAGTGAGACTAAACTTGGAAACATGTAGTTGGGAAGCAAATTTCTTACCACGCAGCTACGCCTATGCCTATTGACACATGAATCCGTATTAACATCCGTATCTGTATGCATCTGTGTGTATATGATTGGATGTATGCATGTGAGTGCTTGCATCTTGATAATCGTTATTTCAGAATCAATAACAATCAATTGTGTTGGATTCCTGTGTGCACCTGCTCTCTACGTTTAACAGAAATTGTTGTTTGTTCAGCTGTAAGGCATTACTGCTGAATCTGCTTGTATGTGATATAATTGTGTGTGTGTGTGTGTATCTTCATCATTTTAACATCCACTTTTCCATGATCATCCATGAAATCTGCTGAAACAGATTTTTCTAAGCTCAGGTACCCTTCCTGTCAACAATCCTCACCTGTTTCCAAGTAAGGTAATATTTCCCCCATGACTAGACATGTCATAGAAGACTGGAAACAAAGGATACTGCTTGCATGACCGTGACATGTTCATTTACAACCATCATGCAATGTCAAGGCAAAGAGAATGTCACACACATACATACACACACACACACACACACACCACACACACCACACACACTCACACACACACACACACACACACACACACACACACACACACACAAATATATTTAACCCTTTCGTTACTGTATTTATTTCGAGATGCTCTGTGTTTCTTTCAATTACTTTAAATATAACAAAGAATTTAGTAAAAATAACTTAGTTATCATTAAGCTGGTGTTAGGAACAGAAATTGTGACTAAGGTTTGGTGGAAGATTTTAATTAAAAATTTTTGAAAACAAGGCATTTGTACAACAGAGCCAGTTTCAGCTGGGTTGGTATCAAAAGGGTTACAAATATATATTAGTAGCACATACATACTCACACATGCACACATATACATATTGGCATCTGGCCTTAGAAAATGTACCTCCACAAATTTTGTGATTCATGTATGCATGGTAAAATAAACATTAAATGATGAAGAGGGTATATATTTATTTATTTATATATATATATATATATACATACACACACACACACACACAGACGGACAGATATGCACACACACATATATTCATAGACAGACAGACAGATATACACACACACACATGTATGCAGACAGACAGACACGCACATACGTGCATTATAAAATGTGCATGTATACCCTTATGCTTATAGATACATTCATGTATTCAAGCTCACTTAGCGTTTGCATCAGTTCCAGTAATTTTCACTGTTTTAATATGCCAGGTGGAAATTCATTTCCAGAACTAAAAGAATCTGAAAAGTTGCCAATAGGAAAATATTTAGAATAAGCAGTGTTCTTTAATTTGAAACAAACATTCACTTAAAGCTTATCAATACTGGAACTACTTAACAAACTTCACTATTTTTCTCTCATCTACAAACTTAGAAACTCCATTCCACTACACTGCAATTTTCTGAAACTAACAAGGAAGCCATGACATTGTTACTTGACTTGCTGTAAATAACAGCCCAAACCCCGTCAAATCATTATCATCATCATCGTTTAACATCCGCTTTCTATGCTAGCATGGGTTGGATGATTTGACTGAGGGCTGGCGAACTAGATGGCTGCACCAGGCTCCAATCTTGATCTGGCAGTGTTTCTACTGCTGGATGCCCTTCCTAATGCCAACCACTCTGAGAGTGTAGTGGGTGCTTTTATGTGCCACCGGCACAGGGGCCAGTCAGGCGGTACTGGCAACGACCTCACTCAAATCTTTTTACACATGCCACCAGCACAGGTGCCAGTAAGGTGATGCTGGTAATGATCACGCTCGAATGGTGCCTTTTACGTGCCACCGGCATGGAAGCCAGTTAGCTGCTCTAGCAACAATCACACTTGGATGGTGCTCTTAACACCCTACTAGCATGGGGCACAAGTGCCAGTAAGGCGATGCTGGTAACGATCACACTTGAATGGTGCCTTTTTTGTGCCACTGGCACAGAAGCCGGTTAGCAGCTCTGTCAACGATATGGATGCAAATATGGCCATGTGATTAAGAAGTTTGCATCACTAGCTTGTGATTCTGAGTTTGATTCCATTGTGCAGTGAAGGTGTGTGGCTTAGTAGCTAGGGTATTCAGCTCTCAATCATAAGGTCATGAGTTCAATTTCCAGCAGTACATTATACTCTTAAGCAAAACATTTTATTTCTTGTTGCTCCAGTCCACTCAACTGGCAAAAATGAGTTGTCCCTGTAGTTCAATGGAACAGTCTTATCACATTCAATCTGTCACCCTGAATCTCCCTGAGAACTACATTAAGAGTGTGTGTCTGTGAAGTTGTCAGTCCTGTCTACATTAATTTTACAAACAGTCTATTGTATAGTATCTTGAACATATGTTTTCTATTACAACTACAAAATTGGCCAAAACCTTGTGAGTAGAATTTGGTAGATGGAAAATATGGGGCCAGTGCAGTTCTTAGATGATAGACTTCTCAGTTGCCCAGTTTAATTCCACCATGTGGACACTCAAGTAACACTTTAGTATTGTTTCCAAACTTAATGATGTTGGAGCTGAGCAAAGAAATATTGCTCTTGCTGTTGTTCTTATTTGTGGTAGTGGTGGAAGTGTTAGTGGTCAGATCTGATGGAACAAACCCATAATCAATTGTGTTCCAGAAGTGGCCATTCTCTCATGAGATCTAATCTATTAAGAACTATAACTACATTGTGCCCCACCACTTGAGAACAATTCTGGTTACCATTTCTAGCAAGGTAAGATACTTTGTAGTGGCTTCATTTTTGCTTGTTATCGGTCAACCTGGACTGAGGTTTCATGAAAACCATTCCTGCCATCCTGTTATTTCAGAAATATTACACAGCATAATCAGTATATTATCCAATTTGACCTTTGTTTAAGATGACTGTGGTCTAATTTCAGGCTGATTTAGCTACTATTTCTAGCTGATCAAGTGACAACATTGAGCATTCTCAATTGGTTCATTATTGTTATTAATAATGGTTATGGTTTATAATACTATGGTGATGATGGTAATGAGGATAGTGATGGTTGTGTTGATGGTGGTTGCTGTTAATATTAGGTTGTGGTAAGGTGGAGAGCTGGTAGAATCATTAGCACACAAAGCAAAATGGTTAGTGGCATTTCATCCATCTTTATGTTCTGAGTTCAAATTCCACTTGGATCGACTTTGCTTTTTATCTTTTTGAGGAGCCAGCTTGAGCATAATCCTATGAACAAAAAGGGGGGAAAAAAAAGAAAAACGAAAGGAAAAAAGAGAGCCACTTACTATAATGTGTTTTCTTTTTGCCCAAGATTCCTGTGGTTTTTCTGTAGGTTTTTCTATCCACGGACAAGCCTAATCTGTTTTCCCTTTTTACATTGACATTTCTGTGATACACGATCCCTATTGATCGGCCCCCACATTTTTTTCACGATCCCTTTTGATCGGAATCCCCCCTTTTTACACGATCCCTTTTAATTGGATTTCGCCCTCCCCCACTCTTTTTTCCCTCTTCTCTTCTTCCCAAAAAGAAAAGCTCTACTTTGTATTTTGTCCCTTCTGTGTCTAGCTCTGCGTGGCTAATAAAGAAATCTATCTTTTTGAGTACCAGTTGAGCATTAGAGTTGATGTAATTGACTCCTCACCACCTGCCAAAAAAATTGCTGGCCTTGTGCCAAAATTTGAAACCGATATTAGGTTGTGGTGGTGACAATGGTGGTTGTAAAGGTGATGATCATGGTGGTGGTGGTGGTGATAATGTATTTGACTCTATCCTCTCCCTGACAAATTTGTGGCTTTGTAACCATCATCACATCGAATATTGATTCACATGATGAATTGTTTCTGCCACTCCATTATTATTGAAGTCTTGTCTAATTCTTCTTAATCTTTAGGCTTTGTTTGACTCTGAATTCAGTGTTCTGAGTCTCTCAATTTTGCAGTACCATCATCATCATCATCATCATAATATTGATATTTGTTAATTGAAACAAATATTTGCTGTAGCTGGATATAAATACGCACATACATACATACATATATATATATATATATACCTACAAATACACACACACACAAATTTCATCTGAGAATTGAGACCATCCAACCTAATGAATAGGAATTTATCAGATGAGATGGCATCATTTAGGTTTTTTTAATATTTTTTATTTTGTTGTAAGTTTATGTGATGGTAAATATTTTTACACAATGGTTAAGCAATGAAGATACTCGTAAAATAATAAACATTTCTTTAAAGTCTTTTCTTTAATAATCTCTTTTGAGCAAGCTGACAGTTTTTGAAAGCAAAACTTATTTCAGAAAAAAAAAATTCTCTTCTTTAACAATCTTTTGATATAAATGGGCAATCTTTTGAAGGATTATACTTTTTAGAATTAAAAACTGAAACTACGTCTTTGCATTGAATGGAAATTTATTCTCAGAGTAGTGATTTATCAAAGTATATATTATGCATAAATGACCTTTGTCTGTGATCATAAATATTTTTACACTATAGATAACATGGTTTTTAACCAGAGAGAAGGTTCTCGGAATTATTCTCAGTTAATGTCCAACCATCATGGTGGTAGTGTGGTAGTCAAGCACAGTGTGTTTATAGTTCTTAATAGATTAGATCTCAAGAGAGAATGGTCACTTCTGAAACACTATTGATTATGGGTTTGCTCCGTCCGATCTAACCACCAACATCTCTACCACTACCACTAATAATATAAAAACCGTGCCAAAAAAAAATTTTAATGGGAGAAGAAAGAGTGATGCAGACATTGCCAGTCACAGAGAGGGCAACCAATCAAGGGAGGCACTAACTCTGAAAGAAGAGAAAACTAATAAAGGGACAATTTGGGAGGGAAGTTCTTTAATGCCCAGAGACTGATAAAATGAATTCAGTTCATGCTATGAAGTAAGAAGTGCATCTAGTCATAAAAATTATGCTTATAAGTCACAGTATGGTTGTGTGGTTAAGAAGCTTGTTTTGCGAACCATGTGGTTTGGGGTTCAGTGGCACCTTGGGTAAATGACTTGTGCTATAGCATCAAGTCAACCATTGCTTTGAGAATAAATATGGCACAAGAAAACTGTGGAAACCTACTATGTTTGCTTGTGTGTGTGTGTGCACATCAATGTGTTAGTGCATGTGTGTAATTATGCATGCATGTGTCTTTCTGTTTCTTTCTCATTGCCTGAGTTGATAATCAGTGTTGGTTTCTTTGCTTGCCCATAACTTAGCGGTTCAGCAATAACAGACCAATAGAATCAGACTTAAAATAACTACTGGAATTACTTTGATTGGCCACACCCTTCTAAGAGATACACCATCATGGCTACAATCCAATGACTGAAACAAATAAAAGAGTAAACCTGACATAGACAACAGCAACACACAGTGGTGGGTTCTTTTTTCTATTCTTCATGTGATGAAGGATTACAACAGATTTTTCTTATAAATTGTCCACATAGAAAAACAGATGTAATGTTAATAATGGTGAATCAAGATTATGATGAGAAAATAGTAACTATTGTTTAACCCTTTTTTTACCTTATTTATTTTGAGATGCTCTGTGTGTCTTTCAATTAATTTTAAATATAACAAAGAATTTAGTAAAACAACTTAGTTATCATTAAGCTAGTGTTAGGAACATAAATTGTGGTGGAAGGTTTGGTGGAAGATTTTAATTCAAAACTTATGAAAACAAGACATTTGTACTACAGAGCCAGAGCCGGTTTCAGCCAGGTTGGTATCAAAAGGGGTAAAGAATTCTCTAACATTTTTTGATAGTAGCCTACTTGAGACCCACTCCACATCTAGTTATGATACAAACTTAATGCTTGAAAGGGATTTAATTAAAATTCTGACCATTAAAATTTTATGCTAATTTGTTCCAAACACTAGTTTAATAATGACAAATGTTACTTTACGAAAATTTTTCTTTATTTTAAAAAGTAACTGAAACAAAGATAGTGTATTTCAACAGAAATATGGTAAAAAAAAAGGGTTAAAACAAAGAGACATTCTTTAAAGCATAACATCAATGCAGAGGAGGAAATAGTTTAAGTTAACTGAACTAACTGTTGTATATTCCCTTGGCTGTAGTTTAACCTGTCTTGTGTTTATGATATTCCTATGATTCTTAGCTTCTTTCACTTCTAGGACCTAGTTGGATGTGATCATTGTTAAGAACCAGAAGCCATATTATTGTTTATCAATGACTGAATTTCTCAAAGCCTGCAAACCACTCTACTATGACCAGATAACTTGTTAATCAATATCTAAGTCCTCAATATGTTTCTTTCTCTTCCATTATATTACATTAACTCAGTCAATCAATTTTCCTTTCAGCTGCCAGACATTTTCGTAAATCAATTTTAAAAGCCTTTATCTCTCAAACTGCCAGAATAAATGGACAAAATACTTTAATAGATCAAAGCAGGAGAAACAGAAGGTAAAATGACCAAGTGGATAAGGTAGTTGACTACCATTACAAATATAGTTGAAGCAGTTTATTTTGTTAAGACATGTAGACATAATTTTACATGCTTCAATTCACCCAATCATTGAGTACCTATTCTCACCAGGTACTGTGTATCTGGGAGAGTTTCTTATGGTAACAGACATCCTATCCATGGGGATATGAATCTTTTATTCTTTTATACCTATTCTCATGAAAAAGGTACCTTCTATGGGTACCCAAATTTTATGACCTAATCAATGGTGTTGAAAATGATTTATGAAATTATTTTTTGTGTTACATGTGATTGCCTATTTTTTCTTTTACTGTTTTCTTCAAGTATATTTTTTATCAATTTTATTTAGGTGCATGTGTGACTGTATGGTTAAGAAGTTTGATTCTCAACTACATGATATACGATTCTGGCCCTTCATAGCACCTTATACAAATGTCTTCTGCTATAGCTCTGGGCCAACCAAAGCCCTGTGAGTGGATCTGGTTGATAGAAATTGATTGAAATCTGTCATGTGTGTGTCTGTATGTGTATATTTTTGTGTGTTACCTCATCTGTACTTTCTGTGATAGTTGTAAATGAGCATCAACACCTTACAGTCAGTATCCTTCATTTCCACTTGTCTATGAAAATATGTCTGGCCATTGGAATGTATTACAGAAGAAGGCTGACAACAAGAAGGGTGTGCAGCAATAGAAAACCTGACTCAACGAATTTTGTCCAACCCATGCAAATATGCAAACATGGACATTAAAATGCTGTTGATGATCATTATTATTATTTAATTATATCTTTTTATTATAGCCAAATGTGTATCTACATCTCCAGATTCAATCTGAACTACAGGTTATTATGTTGTTATTATTATTATTTATTTATTGTAGGAAGTGTAAGTCTAAGGAATAGGTGGAGGCATGTTTATTGTCATTGCCTTCTTTTTTTCCTTTTTTTTTCTTGAGATATAGCAATTACTTCATAAAAGAAGAATGGCTAGAATTTGGTTTGAGCCATTGCAGATTAGTCATTTAGAGATAGGAAAGGGAGAGATGGAGTAAATAGAATGGCTGCAAGGAAATTTCAGCTGGGTGTTCATTCAATGTTGCCCATATAAGCCTTATCAGCTTTTATATTGTTTGCACTGTATCTTGATGTGTATGAAAAATGTAAATATCATATATATTTTATTTTATTTTTTATTTTATCTAGTTTCAGCTCACGAGCTGTGGCCATATACTCTTTCACTTTCTTTTACACATTTCAATCATTTGACTATGGCCATGCTGGAGTGCCACCTTTAGTCGAAGAAATTGACCACAGGACATATTCTTTGTAAGCCTAGTACTTATTCTATCAGTCTATTTTGCCAAACCGCTAAGTTCCGGAGACATAAACACACCAACATCAGTTGTCAAGCGATGGTGGGAGGACAAACACAGACACAAAGACACACACATACACATGAATATATATATATACACACACACACACAATGGGCTTCTTTCCGTTTCCATCTACCAAATCCACTCAAAAGGCTTTGGTTGGCCTGAGGCTATAGGAGAAGACACTTGTCCAAGATGCCACACAGCGGGACTGAACCCAGAACCATGTGGTTGGGAAGCTAGCTTCTTACCACACAACCATATATATTATTATATATATGTACATGTATGTATAGATGTTGTGTGTGTGTGTATATATATATATATATGCTTTGTATGTGTGTGTCATTTGTTATTTTTATATGCATGTTTTGAGTTTGTTTTATCTTGTTTGTACAACCATACCTGTATAAGTATGTTTATATATATATAAGGCTAATAATAACTTATATAGATAAGACTTATTTATTAACACACACACTCACAACATACACATACATACACACACACTTGTGTATGTGTGTTTTTTGTTCATGAAAATGGGATACAATACAATGGCAGAGGAGGAAGAGATGGAATCTGGAATATGCAGTTATTTCAACCACATGTTTATGTATGTATGTTTATAAATGTAAAGGTGGGGTGTTAGTGGTCTCGAAGTACATATATGGAATTATCTTCTACTGGTTTTCATAATTAGTAACTTACTAGAAAAAAAAAAAACAGGAACAAACAATATGACTGGATACCTGATTGAAGTCATTTATTTCAGAAGTAATTATTTAAAAGATAATGTTAATGCAGGTGTGTGTGTGTGTTTGTCTGTCTGTCTGCACAGTTTCACTTCTACTAAAATCTACTCTCATAATATTGGTCAACCCAAGGCCATGGCAGATGATTCTTGTCCAACATGCCATATAGTAAGATTGAACATGGAACAACATACTTACAGTATGGACTCCTCAACCATATGGCTACGGGCTACGTACATGAACTTTAAAGATGAATTATTAATACTGATATAGAGACTAAGGTTGATAAGGTATGTACCAGTGAAATACTTGGGTTGGTATAATCAACTCATTCTTGTGAGAATGGTGCCACACCTTCTCTGCATCACGGGATTGAAATCAGTAAAAGAATATTATCATCGTCATCATTTTAATGTCCAATTTTTCATGTTCTCAAAGATGTGATGGGATTCATTGAAGCAGGTTTTTTAAAGTTTGATGCCCTACTTCTCACCACCCACCTCTTCTGTTTCCCTGTGGCCAGATATATTCCATGAAACACTGAGAAGGAAGAACACTACTTGTGTGACATTGATGCTCATTTATAGTTATCACATGATGTTGAGACAGGGAAACACTGACACACACACACACCAACACACACTCACACATATATGATACACACATTTATATGTGATGAGCTTCTTTCAGTTTTCATCTATCAAATCCACTCACAAGGTTTTGGTTTGTCTAAGGTTGTAATAGAAGAAACTTGGGATCTTTTTGGTTTGAATGGCAGTTTTTAACATAATTTGTAGGTTACTAAAAATTTTTAAACTTTATATACTGGTAGAATGTGTTTATAAAACATTTTTTTCTCTTGGCTTTATTGAGAAAATTCTATAGTTTGTTGTATTTGTTGTTTTTTATCTTCAATTTCTGCAATTTCAACCAATCAATCATGTCCATTGAGGTAAAAAACATTCTGTGCCGTATGAATATGTCCCTCGTTTAAGAAACAGATTGGGTTTATTTACATTGTGAAGAAAAAAAGATACCCTACCCCTAACTAACCCTAACTAACCTTAACCCTAAAACATTGAAATGCAATAGATCGATAATAGGGTCCTAATTATGGGTGACAATTTCATATGACACCGCAAGAAAAAACTGCCGTTCAAACCAAAAAGATCCGAAACTTGTTCAAGGTACCATGCAATAGAACTGAACCCAAAACCATGTGGCTAGGAAGCAAACTTCTTAACTACACAACCATGCTTGAACCTGGTAACAGACATTATAGTAAGCTTAATTGAAATGTGGTTGTGTAAAATATCAGCCATATGTTTTAATGATAGTACGGCATGCTTATAAGTAATTGGAAAAGAATTAAAGTAATCTAAAATAGTGTGGCTGTCTCCAATAGTACTCTTGGTTACTTTGACATAATAATTCTCCTTTGCCAGAGCTAACTAGGCCAACACAAATTATTGCTACGACAATATATTTATGTCTGTAGTATTATATTTCGAATGGAGAGATGTTTATCGCATTAGCCATAAGTTAACTGCAAACAAGTCAAAAAATGCTTTACCCGTGATTAATATCTGCACTTAATATTGTACATAGTATATCATATATATCGTATATAGTATAGAACATTAGACAAACTGATATGTTATCAATTTTTATAATACACAAAATCTATATTGTACAGAGTGTATAAATTACAAAAAGGTTTAAAATAAAATTTAAAAAATTTTTTGTTGCTATTTTTCTTACCACATGGTTCTGGGTTCAGTTCCACTGTGTGGTGTGGTACACAATGTCTTCTACAATAGCCTCAAGCCAACCAAAGCCTTGAGTGAATTTGGTAGATGAAAACTGAAAGAATCTCATTTCTTGTGTGTGTGTATCTATGTTAGTCTCCTCCAATGCTTGACAACTGGTGCTGGTGTGCTTATGTCCCCATAACATAGCAATACAGCAAAAAGAGAGTGATAGAATAGGTACCAGGCTTTAAAAAAATAAATATTAGGAGTCAAATCCAGGAAGAGCCAAAAGTTATGAAGGGGTCTAAAATTTTAATATAGTTTCTCAATTAAAATTTGCTAATTTCTTTTTTTGTTCTTTTACTGGGTTTCAGTCTTTAGACTGCAGCCATGCTGGAGCACTGCCATCAAGGTCAACTTTGCCTTTCATCCTTTCGGGGTCAATAAATTAAGTCCTAGTGAAACACTAAAATTGATATAGTTAACTAGTTTCCTCCCACAAAATTTCAGGCCTTGTGCTTTCAGTAGAAAGGATTATTATTATTATTATTGTTGAAAACTTTTCGGTAAGTCAGCCTAGTAGAATCTGTCAACTCTCCATGTTTTAATAGTCTTCAGAGGATTTCAATACTCACCACTGCAAGGTAACAGATGTTTCAACTAAGATGTATTCCTGTTCACTCACAGCAGACATCTGTTGCTATTTATAATCTGATAGACTGAGCCAACAAAGAACAGAATTGTTAATGATGTTGTTGTTGTTGTTGTTTAGACCCTGATCAGTTCTGATTGAAATAGAGCTGTGATTAAACCTCCAGCCATGACAACCCCATCTTTTTCTCAGTGTTTACAGGAGTACATTATCCAATGCATCTTTCACTTTGTAACTCTTTACTCTGTCTTTTACTTGTTTCAGTCATTTGACTGCGGCCATGCTGGAGCAGCGCCTTTAATCGAGCAACTCGACCCCGGGACTTATTCTTTTGTAAGCCCAGTACTTATTCTATCGGTCTCTTTTGCCAAACCGCTAAGTAACGAGGACATAAACACACCAGCATCAGTTGTCAAGCAATGCTAGGGTGACAAACACACACACGCATATATATATATATACATATATACGACGGGCTTCTTTCAGTTTCCGTCTACCAAATCCACTCACAAGGCATTGGTCGGCCCGGGGCTATAGCAGAAGACACTTGCCCAAGATGCCACGCAGTGGGACTGAACCCGGAACCATGTGGTTGGTAAGCAAGCTACTTACCACACAGCTACTCCTGCTGATTTTTTTTTTTTCTTTAAACGGTAGAGTATGATTTGAGGGAAAATTTGGTTGTAATTTCTAGCAGGGCTTATGACTATATAGAAACTCTTTCTCATTAGCTCACCAGCAAAGAATTATATATCTCAGCCATAGAGATAAGATAGCATCAGTGACTGAGTTATGAAGCACCAATTATTTAGGCTATTGGTTGAGACTTAGTCAAAATGGTCATTGATAAATTTTTGTTCTATATTGGAAACAAAAATTAAGTTTATTTTATTTTTCACTGCTTTCAGTCCTTGGGCTGTGGACATACTGGGACCTTTAAAGATATATAATAAAAAAAAAAGTAATGATTAAGCTTTGGTACTATTTTGGGTTAAAACAACGAATGATTGTTGTTGAGGAGATGCAATATTTTGGCTAAGAACTGATATTTGAGACATAACTTACGCATGTACACCTACATACATTTACACACACACACACGCACACACACACAAAGATTATCTAAACATACAGTAGGCTCCTCCCTTTTTATCTAACTCACTCCCTCGCAATGCATATGTTAATTTAGATGGGTTGGGGCTAGAGTTCCACATTATGTGTGTGTGTGTGTGTGTAAGTATGTAAGAGTGTATGCATGCATGTAAGTGTGTGTGTGTATGTTTCTGTATATGTTTTAGTGCATATGTTCTGTGTAAGACTTTTGCTATCGTTTGGTTTAGAAGGAAAGGGATACACCTATGTTCTTCTTAGGCCTTCCTGGAATTGATGCTGTTAATATTCAATTTGAACAGTTGCAAGTTGACAGCTACAGAAAAAAAAAAGAAGAAAAAAAATTTGCAGGAAAAGATATCAATGGGCTGATGTGTTTCAAGAAGGGCTGATGTGTTTCAAGAAGGGCTAATGTGTTCTGTGAAGTGCTGATGTGCTCTGAGAAGTGCTGATGTGCTCCGAGAAGTGCTGATGTGCTCCGAGAAGGGCTGATGTGCTCTGAGAAGGGCTGATGTGTTCCGTGAAGGGCTGATGTGTTCTGTGGAGAGCTCATGTGTTCCAAGAAGGGCTTATGTGTTCTGAGAAGTAAGACTGGGTATAAATGTGTCAGTAGAGGTCCAGAGTGAATACAGTATGGGTGACAAGAAGACAAGAAAGAAGGAGTGAGTCAAGAGTGCTCCCCTACCAACTTTTATCAAAAAACACATCTCATTCCATAAAGTCCTGAGAACATATAAGACTCTCTATGTGTTGTCTTATCTATGTAAGCATGAAATGTAACAGATTTAAGAAGAAGGGTTAAGTTGAATATGGTGACATTTACACCATTTTTCAACAGTATTTCAGGAGACATAAGGAAGAAATTGCTACAGTAAACAGCAATGTGGCTGTGTGGTAAGAAGTTTGCTTCCCAACCACATGGTTCCAGGTTCAGTTCCACTGTGTGGCACCTTGGGCAAGTGTTTTCTACTACAACCCTGAGTAGTAAATTTGTCGACAGAAACTGAAAAGTAGCCCGTCGTATGTGTGCCTTAGTGTTTGTCCCTCACCATTTCTTGACAACCAATGTTGGTTTGTTTACATCCCCATAACTGAGTGATTTGGCAAAAAGAGGTTGATAGATTAAGTAGAAGGCTTTAAAAATAAATACTAGGGTCAATTTGTTCGATATAATCTCTTCAAAGTGGTGCCCCAACAAGATCACAGTCCAGTAACTGAAATAAGAAACCACCAAGTTATGGGGATGCAAACAAACTAACACTGGTTGTCAAGCAGTGGTGAGGTACAGGAGTGGCTGTGTGGTAAGTAGCTTGCTTACAAACCACATGGTTCTGGGTTCAGTCCCACTGCATGACACTTTATGCAAGTGTCTTCTACTATAGTCTCGGGCCAACCAAAGCCTTGTGAGTACACACACACACGTGTGTGTGTTATTCCCTCCCCCCCAACATCGCTTGACAACCGATGCTGGTGTGTTTACATCCCCATAACTTAGTGGTTCGGCAAAAGTTACCAATAGAATAAGTACTAGGCTTACAAAGCATAATACCTGGGCTCGATTTGCTCAACTAAAGGCAGTGCTCCAGCATGGCCTCAGTCAAATGACTGATACAAATAAGAGAAAAAATTAAATTAAAACATATTTTAAAAAATCAAGTCCATCCTGTGGATTTACCCACAACCAAGGACTTACTTTCTTGCCTCTAACTTTTATGGTACATGTATTATTTGCATATTCGTTTTGAAAGCCACCCTCCTACTCCCTTGGTGCCATAATCTGCTACTGATGGTGGTGGTGGTGGTGGTGGTGATATTAGTGTTACTGGAGTATGTTGCTGAGAAGTCAATAGCCATGCACTCCAGCTTTTTTGTATTGATATATCCATTACCATAGCAACTGTCAACCATTGGTGGGAATTGTCCCATGTCAACTTATATCAGAATTTCACACTGCTACTGCTGCTACTACTACTACTACTACTACTACTACCACTATTGCTGCTGCTGCTACTACTACTACTACCACTATTACTACTACTACTACTACCACCACTATTGCTGCTGCTGCTGCTGCCACTACTACTGCTACCACTATTACTACTACTACTACTACTACCACACTACCACTATTGCTGCTGCTACTACAACTACTACTACTACTATTGCTGCTGCTGCTACTACTACAACCACCACCATCACCACTATTGCTGCTACTACTACTACTACTACTACCACCACCACTGCCGCCACCACCACCACCACTACTACTGTATCATCACTACCATTACCATCAGTGTCATCACTAATACTAACATCACACCCAACAACCACTACCACCGGCACTACTACTGCTCCTCTAACATCACTACTACTACTACTACCATCACTTCAATTACCAGCATCATCATTACCACCACCATCATCACTACAACCACCTGCATTCAAACAACTACCCCCAACATCAACACAACCATCCACACCACCACCACCACATGCTGATAAATCTATGTTGGTTTAGTAACTGAGGAGGTTGGATAAGAGACAGGAAGGAGCTGAGTGAGAAAAATGAGCTCCGAAATGATGTTGTTGTTATTGTTGGTGGTGGTGGTGGTGGTGGTGGTAGGGTTGTTACTGTTATTTTTTAGGCTGAAGTTGGCAAACATTAGATCCATGACTGAAGACATTCCAATCATGCCCATCCAATATTTTATTCAGATGTGGTATATTTACAACTGTGTTGTTTTGTTTTTTTCTTAGACAGCAGGGTGTGTTTCAAAAGAGATTGTATGTCCGTCTTGGTTTTAAATACACGATCATTCTAGAAATAGCAGCTGTATCTTCCTCACATTTCACCCTACAGGCTGTTGTTGTTTAACCCCAGGCCAGCCCTAACTGAACAAGTTTATGATCTGACATTCCAGCTGTGACTATCCTGTCATGTCTTAAGAGGTGTCTCATATTACAATTTTGAATGCGTCCTTCAGTATTTCCAGCTGGTGTATTGTAATTTGAGGGAGGTTTGGCTGTTATTTTTAGCAGGTTAAGTAGCCTAACTTGCCATCCTAATGGCAGTTCAAGGTGGAATGTCATTACTTTTAACCGCAATCACATTTCCAGCTGGTACGCTTTCATTTACATGAGCTGTTAGTTTCTCTTCATCTTCGTATATTTACACATCTGTGTGTGTGTGTCTGTGTGTGTGCGTGATTGTATCTATACATGCATATGCACATCTGTGAATGTACTTTTATGTTTCTGAACGTGTTTATGTGTGAACATGTGTGTATTTGTGTGAATATATACGTGTATGTTTTTGTGAACATGTGTGTGTGTGTGTATATTTCTATAAATGTGTATGTGTTTGAATGTGTGTGGGCATATTTGTGCTTGTGTGCTTTTGAACTTGCATGTATAAACTGTGACTGTGTGAGTGTGTATATCTGTGTATAAACATGTATGGCAAGAGGTGAGCATGTGTGTGTTTGTGCATGTGTCTGTGTGTGGGGTGGGAGAGATAGTGCACACCTGCATGTGCTCATTATGTACACATGCACAGTGGGTGCACATGTGCACTCAGTGTGTGTAGATGTGTACGTATGTGTTGTAAGTCACCCTTTCAAAACTAGTATTTAAAAGAGCAGGCAACATGACACCACCACTTTGAATAACAGCAACAATAACAATTGTAACAGTGTGTCAATAATGATGTAATGTAATTAAACCTAACTATTTCTAGCAGGTGGTGAAACCACACAGAGATAGACCAAGATAAGCACATTTTATCTCAATCTGAAATCTCCAAAACTGCTATTTAAATTACAAATACATACGCACACACATTCATACACATGTACACGAGTTTTACATATTTTGATGAAAGCATATATTGAAGATGTAAATAATATCATACTTAGAAAAAAAAAATTACTTAAGGGTGTGCAAGTTAAATATGTCATGTTTATTATATGTGGAGTACTTTCCTTTTTTTTCTTGTGAATTGTGGTGCATATAACATTACACACACACACACACACACACATTATATGATTTTATTGACAATAACTTTCAAAATTCCACCAATGATGTAACGTATTCAAATGTCTGAATAAGCTGCATACTTTGTGAAACTTTGAAGTTGCTTTCCTTATTGTCATTGTTATCCTCATTGTCATCATAGTCATCGTCATCATAGTCGTTTTGTGTATGACTTCACCACCCCCATTACAACCTCATTATACTATAATGTAATTATCACACCACAATCACTAGCTCACAGATATACTGGGTTTTCTTTCTATCTCTTCTACTACAACTTCAGCATCACACTACAGTCACATCACTACACCACAGTCTCATCTTCAACTCTGAGACTGTAAATATTTTGTATTTCATCCATGCTTACATTTGTTTCTTTTGTCCATGCATACAGGCATGTTCTCCATATCCCTTTCTCAGCCAAGTGATCCTAATCATGTGAACTTCTGTGTGCTGATGCCATGCGAAAGCGCCCATGCCGGTGCCTCATAAAAGTGTGTGCTAGTGCCACATAAAAGAACCCATGTTGGTGCCATGTTAAAAGCATCCAGTACGTTCTGTAAAGTGGTTGGCATCAGGAAGGACAATCCAACCATAGAAACCATGCCCCAAACAGACAAATGGAACCTGGGCAGTTCTCCAATGGCTGGTTCCTGTCAAACTGTCCAACCCACGCCAGCATGGAAAACGGACTTAGAAAGTTACCCTCCCAGGCACAAGTCCAGGCAAGGTTGTTTATGGAAGACCAGCAGTTGCCCATGCATATCAGCCTCCCCTCTCCATGCCACCAGTGTTATCCAAGGAAAGACATAGGGGCCGATACAGCTTGGCACCTGTGACATCGCAACTCATTTCTACAGCTGAGTGAACTGGAACAATGTGAAATAAAATGTCTTGCTCAAGAACACAACACACAGCCCAGTCCAGGATTCGAGCTCACAACCTCACGATCATAAGCTCGACGCTCTAACCACTGAGCCATGTGCCTTCACATGTATGTGTGTGTGTATATAATCGAAATCGAATTGAACCAGCCAGGATCCCTGGTCTGGTGGTACGTAAAAAGCACTATCCGACTCGTGGCCGATGCCAGCACCGCCTCGACTGGCTTCCGTGCCGGTGGCACATAAAATACACCAATCCGACCGTGGCCGTTGCCAGCCTCGCCTGGCACCTGTTCAGGTGGCATGTAAAAAGCACCCACTACACTCACGGAGTGGTTGGCGTTAGGAAGGGCATCCAGCTGTAGAAACATTGCCAGATTAGACTGGAGCCTGGTGCAGCCTTCTGGCTTCCCAGACCCCGGTCGAACCGTCCAACCCATGCTAGCATGGAGAACGGACGTTAAACGATGATGATGATGATATATATATATGTGTGTGTGTGTGTATGTATGTGTATATATATGTGTGTATATCTATCTATCTATCTATATATATATATATATATATATATATATAGTTCTTTTGAATTAGTAAACTCAAGCTAAACAAACAAGAGATGTTGCAAAAGACATGATCTGTTCATTACAGGATCTAAATAGTCGCTGATTTTTTCATGTGATGGTACCACTTCATCGTGTAATTCCTAATTATATAACATAGGTAAACAGGTAGAGAGCAAAGAGACCGTTCAGTAATGACTTAGCAAGATGCCTGTTTATATAGTTCTATATTCATATACTTGTGCACTTTTACTAGTATACACCTTCACAAACATACACTCTCACAAACAAACATACTCTTACACTCATACATACACTCTTGAATGTACACACACACACATATACATTCATACATGTTCTCATATACATACTCGCACATGATTTGATGCTCACACACACACACACACACACACACACACACACACACATACAGACACACATTCATACTCATTTGCACACACACATATACATTCACACTCACACATATACATGCATGCACATACACCAACAAGAATAACAACCACAAAAATTTAACTAATTAATAATTCAATAAATTTTTGGCTGGAAGAAATGAAAACTTTTAAGTCTATAAAGCAGAATAATTTACATTGTGAACAGGTATTAAACAATGTTATTGCCAGTCTTATACAGCAAATGCAAAGACCCAGTCTTCAGCAACATGGCAGTGCTAACAATAAGGATTATAAAACAAGCAAAGAAATTATTTTTACAACTGTTTTTGCTAAAATATCATATGTTAATCTTTTTGATATCACCTGAGACATGCTCTGGAATTTTGATACTAGTCCAGTTGAGCATATCCTTTTGACCTTTGATACCTGCCCATTTAAGGCATCTTGACCAACCCACTTAAGTTATCTTCTAAACTCTCAATACCAGCCCACATGAGATATTCTCAGGGCCCTTAATACCATCCCATTTAAGACATTCCCTGGGCCTTTGATACCAATCCATTTGAGATGACCTCTGAGTCTTTGATACTAGCCCACTTGGAACCTTCTCTAGGTCTTTGATACCCACCTGTTTAAGACATCCTCTGGGCTTTTAATACCAGCCCTTTGGAGATGATCTCTGATCCTATGATACTAGCCCACCCAAGACCTCTGCTGATCCTTTGGTGCCAGCCCACTTGAGTTAACTTTTAGGCCTTTGATACCAGCCCATTAAAGCCATCCTCTAGGTCTTTAATACCAGCCCATTTGAATTATCTTTTTGGCCTATGATATCAGCCCATTTGAAATATCCTCTGGTCTTTTAGTATCAATCTACGAAAGATCTCCATTGGTCCTTTGATATCAGCTCACCTGGTCCTTTGATATAAACTCACAAACTGAATTTCTTTGATGTACAAAAAGACAGAATTGGTCATATCTGGAACTCATTTGATTATATGTCTATTCAGTCAGAGATGGTCTGGGGTTAAACAATGACGTAAACTAATTAATGAAAAAATTAACTTTAAATCCTGGGCTAAAACAAACACAACAAAAACCAATTAATGAAAAGGCTAATTTTACCAAATCCTTTATATTCTTGATTATTTTAAAATTAATTAAAATGCAAAGTATTTTGTTGATCCCAATAGAATTTTATAAGAGAATTTTTCAAGAGAATATGGAATAATTATTTTTTAGGAATAGTGGCTCTCAAAGCACATCACATAAATCTATAAATAATAGTGTATGAGATCCACTATTCCAGCAAAGTATTTTGTTAAAAAAAAAGAATCTCTGGTCCCATAAGGATTGAATGGAATTAAAATCAAATCAAAAACTGTTTAGTTTTTCCTGTAAATAAGCAATACAAGATATTATATCTGTCTTTTTCTGAATCCTCTTATCCTATAATACACACACACATACACACACATGTGAAAGCACCCCATGCCTCCCCGCCTTGGTACCCTTATCTAAACAACTAGGAAGGGGATCACCTATTTCTCTTGCCAAATGCTCTGTGAGGGGCACCGAAACTTATAAACAAGGCAACTCATTGTTTCCCTTGAAGACAGGAGCGGTGTGGGATCTGTTAGTTAGCTGGAGAAGGCAGCAGATGAGGGGGGGTGAGGCACTTGACATAGAAAGACATACAGGCAGGCAGACAGACTAACAGATATTACTTCCAACTTCCTTCATGGGTGTGGCGGCAGTGGGGTGAGTGCAATGTTGTAAACAAAGTATACACTTGTCAAAGCCTTACATTTTCTTATCTTAAAACTCTTTAGCTGTGTATATTTGTGATGTAGGGGTTAGTGTTGTTATTGTTTAGCACCAGGTCTGCCTTTCTGGAGCAGACTTATGATAAAAGACACTCTAGTTGCGACCATCTCATCTTTTTTGTAAGTCTTTAGACTACATTGATTTGCGTCATTTCTATTTTTAAAGCTGTCATGCTATGATTCAAAGGAGATTTGGTTGCTATTTCTAGAAGATAGAGTGGCCTCTCAGTGGTTCATGTGAGTGTTTGCACAGGAGAGTGAGAGTGTGAGAAAAACGTTGGAGATTAAATGTGTGAGCATGAGGGCAAGAATGTGAGTACCAATGAGGTGTGTGAGTATGTGTGTGTGAGTGTGTATGTGTGTAACATGCACAAGTCAATGGGGTGGGCATATATGTAGCTATGCTGTGATGTTGGTGGACAATGATAAACAAAACCAGCATGCTAACTCTCTCTCTCCACCTCCTCCTCTATGCCTCCTATCTCTTTCTCTCTCACCCTGTATCTCCCCCTCCCTTACAAAATACTAATGTAGTTTTATAGACAGACAAGCAGTGGTAGTGATGGTGGCAGTGGGAGGAATGGCTAGTAAGGTAGGAAGGTGATTCTGAATCATCATGTTATTGTCTTAACAGCTTACTTCCTCTTAAGGTTTCCTCCACCTCCCATACACTGCTGACTCCAGAATCATCATCATCTGGATGGGTGAAGGTGAAACATCCACAGTTGCAGGTTATCACTACTACCTACAAGTAGCTTCATTATCTTTAATCCACCCTCATCATCATCATCATCATCATCATCATCACCACAGTCTTTGCAAACCACCATTATCATTAATACTAGACATCTGTTCACAATTTACTTCACCAACCTGCTGGATATCAGCAGCCAAACCCCTTTCAAATCATACAACAGCTTGACTGTAGTCGAGACGTTCACTTCCCAACTACTTAGCTTTGGGTTCAATCCCACTACACAGCACCTTGGGCAAGTGTCTAATGAAGTAGTTCTCAACCATTTTTTTTTGCCTGTGGACCCTTTTAATCCTTATCTTACTCTACAGGACCTTCATAACCATTCAATGTTTTTTAAAAAAAATCCTCTTGTATCATAATTTAATATTATTAGGAATTCTATGAAAAAAATGTTAAAATATTGGGTACTTTTTGGTTATCTTACCCCCATTAAAAAATTGGGTTATCCCCACCCCCAACTAAAAAATTGTTTAACCCTCAATGAAACAAAAATAAAATGAAAAATTAATAAACATGAAAAGTGAAAAGATTAAACATCTTATTAAATCTGATAACATTTTTATGACAAATCATACCATGCCTATTGAGGAGGCCAAAAATCAACAATGTCTTGAAGTCTTGAATCAAAAGGATCTAAAAGGTGCAGGAGTGGCTGTGTGGTAGGTAGCTTGTTTACCAACCACATGGTTCCGGGTTCAGTCCCACTGCGTGGCACCTTGGGCAAGTGTCTTCTATAGCCTCGGGCCGACCAAAGCCTTGTGAGTGGATTTGGTAGACGGAAACTGAAAGAAGCCCGTCGTATATATGTATATATATGTGTATATATATATGCGTGTGTGTGTTTGTGTGTCTGTGTTTGTCCCCCTAGCATTGCTTGACAACCGATGCTGGTGTGTTTATGTCCCCGTTACTTAGCGGTTCAGCAAAAAAGACTGATAGAATAAGTACTAGGCTTACAAAAAGAATAAGTCCCGGGGTCGAGTTGCTCGATTAAAGGCGGTGCTCCAGCATGGCTGCAGTCAAATGACTGAAACAAGTAAAAGAGAGAGAGTAACCCTTTTAATCCAGTCTCTTGTCACATAAACTCGACTTTTTAGTGGGGGAGATAACCCAATTTTTTAATGGGGGTGAGATATCAGCAGGGTGGTATAATTCAAAAGCTACAATGTGAGGAAGTGCATTGTGACAAGCGGTGTATAACTGTCAGTAGTCTGGTCAATACTGTGTGTGTGTGTGTGCTTACATCTGCAGTCACTTCTACAAAAGTTTTATGGATGGTGTAGTCAGTTTTTCTTGTCAACAAATCATCCAAATAATTTGTGCTTTCAAAACTGCAAGGAATCAGTGACCCCTTACTTAAAAGACAGGTAAGGATTAGCATCAGGAAGGGTGTATTAATTAGTGTGATATATACAGAGGTCTTATTTACAGAAATTTGGAAGTTTGGAATGAGGATCAAACTAGCTGGTATCATCTTCAATTAAAGACTCATCAGGAATCATTTACCTCTGTCTTCCAAACTACACAAAGCAAATTGCATAGAGCTACTTCTAAGAATGTAAACAAGATTATGGCAGACATTTACTCTTTTACTCTTTTACTCTTTTACTTGTTTCAGTCATTTGACTGCGGCCATGCTGGAGCACCACCTTTTAGTACTTATTCTATCGGTCTCTTTTTGCCGAACCGCTAAGTGACGGGGACGTAAACACACCAGCATCGGTTGTCAAGCAATGCTAGGGGGACAAACACAGACACACAAACACATATACATATATATACATATATACGACAGGCTTCTTTCAGTTTCCGTCTACCAAATCCACTCACAAGGCATTGGTCGGCCCGGGGCTATAGCAGAAGACACTTGCCCAAGATGCCACGCAGTGGGACTGAACCCGCAACCGTGTGGTTGGTTAGCAAGCTACTTACCACACAGCCACTCCTGCGCCTATATATATTTTATATATATAATTTATATATTTTTTTATTAATATTTATATATTTTTATTTTCTAACTGGATTCACCATTTTGATTGCTCTGCTGGTGCACTGCCTTTAACGGATTATTAGCCAATTACATCAATACCACTGCTTGTTTTTAAATCTGTTACTTATTCTATTGATCTCTATTTTGTCAAGTCACTTATAACCCCAGGCTGACCAAATCCTTGTGAGTGGATTTGGTAGACAGAACTGAAAGATGTCTGTCATTTTCAATTGATAACCAAGAGGAGATTGGAAATTTATTCAAATCCCAAACATTTTTATTAAAAAGTTTTCTACAACACATATCTCTTTTAAGCCTGAGTACTATGAAATTGGACTGTTGTGAAATAATATGCTATCCGCTTGGATAATCTATCCCTTATATATATATATATATATATATATTATTGGTGAATTGAAGAAATGGAGCTGAACGAAGATTGAACAGAAATCGTTTTATTTCATTCTACACGTGTTTCGAAAGGCACAATTTACCAAAATATCCGCACCAACGCACGGTTGCAACACCATATGGTTGTACCTCCAACCGTGCTGTCTTCTGCTGTGATTTTTGCTACCAAGGTATCGGTTAAACTTTTGATTAATCTGCTACAAGATTATTCATCTTTCTATTTCACATAATATATATATATATATGTAGAGGTAGGTACGTACATATATGTTTATATATATGCATATGTTCTATTTTATTAACATATATATATATATGACAGGCATATATATGTGTGTGTGCGTCATTGTGTCTGTTTGTCCCCACCACCACTGTTTGACAACTGGTGCTGGTGTGTTTGCATCCTTGTACCTTAGTAGCTCAGCAAAAGTGACCAATAAAATAAGTACCAGGCTTTAAAAAAGTAAGTACTATGGTCAATGCATTCAACTAAAAATTCTTCTAGGTGATGCCCCGGCATCGCCACAGTCTAATGACTAAAACAAGTAGAAAAGATTTTAAAATACACACACACACTGCTTCCTATACAGTCACATATACATTTTTATACTTATACAAACACATACATGCATATATGTATATATATATATATATATGCATCATTCATACCTGCACTCCTATACAAGTATATGTAAATATATGTGCACTCTCATGTATATACACAAACTCATAGGTACACACAAATTCATACATATACATAGATTCATGCAAGCATAAAAATGCATGTATATACATGTATGCATGTAAATATACATGCATACATAAACATGCTTGCACCCACAAGTATAGCTCTTCTCATCCATATATCTATGCACACAGACAAATGCATGAATGTGCATACACAAACACATTTGCACACACAAATATACATCCACTCAGGCGTTTATAATTATATATATGCATAGATAAATGTGTACATTCACACATACATGCTTATATATTGATATACTTAATCACACACATATACACACACACAAATGCACACATATAACACATACACTCACGTTGATTCTCAGCCTCACATAAGTTATTATCATTAATCAAGATGCTGTGTCAAAGGTTATATCTAAACCCTGATTACCTAACTTTGCACTTCATGGGAATTGGTTGCAGTTTCTGATAATTTAGATATCTTGTAGTTATTTCTGTCAAGAGAGAGTATCACTCAATGCCCCACCTCTCTTTCTCTCCCTCCCTCCCTCTCTCCCTCTCTCTCTTTCTCTCGGACCTCACACGCAACTAATCACTAACGCAATACCTGATAAGATTTATCATAAACCAACTGCTGATATATTGCATGTGTGTGTATGTATATTTATACATATATGTATATGTTTGTATCCATGTATGTATCTACCTATCTGTGTGTATGTGTGTGCATATGTATTTATATCAGGCTCAATGTTGTGAGTAAAAATCTCAGGATAAGCAGTAGGTATTCATGAAATAAATTGTCAATAAAGACCTTATCATCATGAGACAAGATGTAAAAATATTTTGACCAATGCACCTGGTTATACAAGGTGCATTTCAGAAGTCTCCAAACTTTTTTTCAGGAGAGACATTTATTAATTTCAAATAAATACAAAACTCTAATCTCCTTCAAAGTAGGATTCTTTCACTTCAGTGCACTTGTAATGCTCCAATCAATTCAAGAAGGACCCTTGTCACAGCCTCCCTCATTTTCTCAATGTCTTCAAAACAGTTACAGCTTGGGGAACAACCGAATGTCACAAGGTGCAAGGACTGAACTGTAGGGAGAGTGAGGGACAGTTTTGATGTCCACTTCTTTCCAGTAATTGGTTACCAATATACTTCTTACTGAACACCCTAAGAACAAATTCTGCCCAGATTTTGTGCATGAGCACCCTGGGAACAGACTCTGCTCATGTTCAGATCTTTATGAATAATTCTATGCACAGATACCACACCAATTCCAACTTGCATGCCTATTATCTTTATAGATACATAATGGTCTTCATCCAGAAAATTACAGATTTCCTCAACCAGCTCTGATATTCTGACATCCCTCTCCTTCTCACTTTTCTCATCATCTCTCACCTCCTCTCTACCATCCTTGAGCCTTTTGTGCCAGTGTAAAAGTTGATCCAGAAGCAATCTGGAGCATTCCATAAATCTCAGTAGCGTTTTTCCCCAGTTTAACACAAAACTTTGTTGCATGAACTGCTTGACTGCATTCTGCAGACCAGTTGGCTGCGACTCACAGTGTTTTGTAGGGCATGTTCAAAATGCTGTTAGAGGCATCTCTTTCACTCTGGAATAACAAAAGTTAACAGGTCAGCTTATTAGTGATATAGTAATGATATACTAGTGAAGGCGCATGGCTCAGTGGTTAGAGCGTTGAGCTTACGATTGTGAGGTTGTGAGCTCGAGTCCCGGACCAGGCTGCATGTTGTATTCTTGAGCAAGATACTTTATTTCACGTTGCTCCAGTTCACTCAGCTGTAGAAATGAGTTGCGACGTCACTGGTGCCAAGCTGTATCAGCCTTTGCCTTTCCCTTGGATAACACTAGTAGCGTGGAGAGGGGAGGCCGGTACGCATGGGCGACTGCTGGTCTTCCATAAATAACCTTGCCCGGACTTGTGTCTGGGAGGATAACTTTCTAGGTGCAATCCCATGATCAGTCATGACCAAAGGGTGTCTCAGAATTATATACTAAAATTACAATATTCTAGGACTGCCACTCCTAAAAAAAAGTCTCAAAATTTCTTGAATATAACTTGTACCTCACCATTTTTATTTTGTATCTATTTTTCCATGCTGGTATGGGTCAGATGAGTCATCCCAATTGGGTCACTTCATAATTGGTATTATAACAAATTGGAAATTATTCAGTTTTTATATTTGATAAATGGTATTTATACTTCTAGTCTGGGTAGGCCCTGCTTACTTTATATTCCCTTTAACACTTTCATTTCTATATTTCCGTTGAAAAACACTGCTTTTGTTTCAGTTACTTTTGAAAATAATGAAGAACAAAATAATGGACAAAATGCTTAGTAGCATTTTTTCTGGCTCTTTACATACTGCGTTCAAATGCTGCCAAGGTCGACTTTGCCCTTCATCTTTATGGTGTTGATAAATTAAGTACTTTTGCCTTTAAATTTTTTTTTTCTTTGATGGGTGGCGGGTTGATAAAATAAGTACCAGTTGAGCACTGGTGTCAATGTACTTTGTTTTAGGTAGATACTATGTATATAAGGTCATTACTCTCTGCAACATGAAAATGATGTGTGATTTCTTAGCTTGAACTCAGTTCATTCCATGGGCAAAGCACCTTACAAACTGGTACCCCACTGGTTACAATGATGAGGTTTCCAGTTGATCCAATGAGTGGAAAAGTCTACCTCATCTACTCACAAGGCTTTGGTCAGCCCAAGGTTATAGTAGAAGACACTTGCCCAAGGTGCCACGCAATGGGACTGAACCTGGAACCATGTGGTTGGTAAGCAAGCTGTTAAAATTACATTGCTTTCTTTCAATTAATTTTGAAAACAATAATTAAGCAAAATAACTCTCTCACATAAATTAGCATGAAATTTTGATGGAAGGTTTTCATTTAGACCACTTTACGCCTTTTTGTTACCATACTTCTCTTAAAATGCACCACCTTCCTTTCAATTAATTTTGAAAACAATAAATCATTTAGCAAAGTAACTTTGTCACTTTTAAGCTGAAATTTGGATCATAAATTAGCATAAAGTTTTGATAGGTTTTAATTTAGATCACATTAAAGTAGGAAGTTTGTTCCATAGAACCAAGGGCAGTCTCAGATGGGCTGGTATCAAAAGGTTAATGATCTCAGCTGTTGGGATTTAAATGTCTGGTCACAGTTGAGCAGTCACATCAAGGCTGTTTCTCAATTGGTTTTATGGATGGTTTCTCTAAAGGTTCACGTCAAATCATCCTTAAACTGGTGACTTACGCTTGAATGGTTTGCTGGAGAATGTCTGACTTTCATATTTGAAACATTGTTCATGTATGCTGTTGTTGTTGTAATTACTAAATCTATTCTGACTGAATGGGCACAAATGCGATGTAAATTAAAAATCAATAGCCATTTTTCAGTAACCCAAGATTTTCATGTTCAGGAAATAAGAAATATAATCTTTTTCTTTGATTTGTGTGTGTATATATGTGTATATATATATATATATATATATATATATATATATATATATATATGTATATATATATATTGTTTATTCGCTTTACATCCATTTTTCCATACTTGCATGGGTTAGATGAGTATTTTATTGAGATATTGTTTGAAAGCTGAATGGCCATACAGGTTTTTCAAGAGGTGGATCTGATCTTTTAATTCATGCATCTTTGAAGGTGTGAAATGAGCAGATGATTTGTTGAGAGGAGAAGTGATAATGGCATCGCCACTTGTAGCTTGCCAATTTCAAAGAGCACAAATGTAAACAAATACACACACACACATATATATATACATTATATCCTTCTCTTAGTTTCCATTTGCCCCAACCTTGCTTGAGAAGCAAACTTCCCTAACCACATAACCATGTTTGTTTCTACACACACACACACACAACTATGTAAAAGGCAATCTTGATTTCCAACTTAATGTAGAGGTTGTGTCAGAATACAGAATACTGCATCGTAGTACTCTGTCTTCTAACACAACTTCCATGTTATGTTGTCATCAAGATTGCTTTTTGATATTAAAACTGTTTCCATCAATGTTAATTACACACACACACACACACACACACACACACACATACATATCTCTATATATATAAAGCTGAAGTTGTCTGTATATGGCAGGTTTGGTAGCCTTCAACTAACACTATCTCCTCCGAGACCCTGCAGCGCAAGTTGACCAAAATTGAGAGTATGATAGAAGAAGGTTGGCTCTTCCTTCCGTAGAAGAAAAAATTCAAATTAGACCATGTTAACACCAAAAATTATTTACATCAAAAAGGTGCTTTTTTTCTATGAAAATCCCTATTTTTTACGATTTTTTTTACTGCTGTGTCACAATTTTTCGGTGCATTTCAACCAGAAAAATGTTCACTTAAAGAGAATATCAAGCTACATAATGCAAAATTTTTACTTTTCAAAAATTCCAATTATAAAGGGTCGAAACAAACCCGAGCAACGCCAGGCGATACTGCTAGTATATATATAAAATCATCATCATCATTTTAGTGTCCACTTTTCCATGTTTGAACGGAATGGAACAGACAGAATTGATTGAGATTGATTTTTCTATGGGTGGATACTCTTCCTGTCACTAACCCTCTCTTGTTTCCAAGTAGAATAATATTTCGCATAGCTAGGCATTTTAGCTAGTTCTTCATTATTAATTTTTTTCTTAATTCATTGAAAGAAAGACAGTGTAGCTTATCAGAAATATATTAACATTTATAACATGGTTCAGATTATTCTGCATAACAGTCATTTCTAATTTAAGCACAAGGCCAGCAACTTTGATGGGATGAGGTTAGTCAATACCATTGGCCCTAATACTTGACAGATACTTTATTTTATTGACCCTGGGGGGATAAAAGGCAAAGGTTATCTCAAATCGGACCATGTTAACACCAAAAATTATTTAATTCAAAAAGGTGCTTTTTTTTCTATGAAAATCCCTATTTTTTATGATTTTTTTACTGCTTTGTCGCCATTTTTTGGTGCATTTCAACCAGAAAAATGTTCACTTAAAGCTACATAATGCAAAATTGTTACTTTTCAAAAATTCCAATTATAAAGGGTCGAAACAAACCCAAGCAACGCCGGGCGATACTGCTAGTATATATATAAAATCATCATCATCATTTTAGTGTCCACTTTTCCATATTTGAATGGAATGGAACAGACAGAATTGATTGAGATTGATTTTTTTTTTATGGGTGGATACTCTTCCCGTCACCAACCATCTCTTGTTCCCAAGTAGAATAATATTTCGCATTGCCAGGCATTTTAGTCAGTTCTTCATTATTAATCTTTTTTTAATTCATTGAAAGACAATGTTGCTTATCAGAAATGTATTAACATTTTTAACATGGTTCAGATTATTCTGCATAACAATCGTTTCTGATTTAGGCACAAGGCCAGCAACTTTGATGGGATGAGGTTAGTCAATACCATTAGCCCTAATATTTGACAGATACTTTATTTTATTGACCCTGGAGGAATAAAAAGGCAAAGGTTATCTCAGATTTGAACTCAGAACATTAAATAGCTAGAAGAAATGCCACAAGGCATTGAATGATTAAGTAACTGATATTGACTTCAGGGGTACAGAATTCTCAAGTCAATTTTAGTTTAGTTTGAACTCAAAATATTGAAGAAGAGACTCTAAATGTTAAAGTGTTTCACCTAATTCCGGGAAACTCACTGCCCTTTCTTTTCCTAGATGCAACAATTACACTTTACATTTTAATAGATGTTAGTTCTATTCTATTTTTGCTTGTTTTTGTTGTTTTCTTTTCTGTTTGCTTGTTTATTAAATATGAATAATTTCTCTCTCTAAGTCTAGATGTTGGTTATTCTATGTTAGCAAACTAAGATAAGATTAGATGAGCAGGTGGAAATTGCATTGTTCACCTTGTATTTACTCCAATGCAGACTAGGCAGCTGTGCTCTTACTACATATACCCCCCCCCTATATAAACACATACACACCATTTCACTCTCCATACAGCCATTCTGTAATTGCTGTAGCTAGTTTGCTATTTCTACTACCATTGGCCAAATTCCAATTCCAAAACCCATTCACTATAGCAATTGCTATTTCTCTCTTTCTCTCTCTCTCTCTCTCTCTCTCTCTCTCTCTCTCTCTCTCTCTCTCTCTCTCACACAAAGCTTGTTTTGTAATAAAAAAAAAACAAAACAAAGAAACCAAGTTTAGTGACCATTATTAGTGGTGCCTTAGACTAGAGATGCTGTAAATTTGAGAAAAGATATCATCAATTTAATTAACATGTTCTTTTATAAATCCCTAGAATGCCTTCTACTTCTCCTACCTCCCCCAACTCATGCATCATTGGTCATTCCCTCCCCACTACCTTTTATCCACCATTCACTTCATCCACCCTTCAACCCTACCTAACCTTTACAGATGTTGTCCACCTCCCCTCACCCATTCCCCATCTCTCACTCTACCCATGCACTCTTACAACCTCCACCGGCTACACTTATGGTTCCTCATGTGCTCCTACTTGTGAAAGTTCACCCAGACTCCTCATCACTATCATTTTCAACTCTAACTCTTTCCAGCTCCATCTGTTTACTCCCACTTCTCTTTTAAAATGTGAATTGTTATGTAGCTCTTCTACAGTAAGAAATTGGTTCTTCTCTGGCTCCTTCTCTCATACACTAACCCCATCATGTCCAGACATAAAGCAACTCCCCTTGGATTTTGGAGCCTTGCAAGCTGCATGGCAACTTTAGGATTGATAGCACCAAAAAAAAAAAACCAGTACATGTAAAGTATTTGGTATTAAGAAGGGCATCCTGTTGTAGAAACCATGACACTAGAACACAATGCAGTCCTCAGATCCATCACATCCAATCAAACCATCTGACTCAAGCCAGCATAAAACATGGATGTTAAATGATGATGATGATTAAATCATCCTTGGTGGGGATGCAACACAGTACTTCAGGGAGATTTTAAATCAGAACTTAGATGGATGAGATTAAACATTATAAAGGCATTCTATCTGGTGCTCTCTTTAGAGAGCCTATAAACCCTCATGTATTACACAGGATTCTGTCATTTTTGTGAAGGTGTTCTCATTTTTTTCCCCTGCTTATTGAGTCCTTAATAACCATGAACACTTTTAATATAACTGACTAAAATATTTTATGCAATTAAAACTTATAACTATTACAATCACTGTTTCTTGTATGATGTTCTATTCAAATAATTGTTGTACATATGTGAGTACAAATGTTCCACTTCATATGTATTTAGTGTTGTCATCATTCTAGTTGATAATAGTCATTAATTCACCATTGGTTGTTCACAATATTAGGTATGCTTCATGTGGGAGGTGAGAATGACAGAGCTAATATTTGTATAATTTACTATATTTTTTTTTTATTTGAATCCATCATATAATCTTAACCCTATTGTTTTTGCCACAATGTACCACCACCATTGTTGCATACAGCAAAAATAAATAATTGTTTCTAGAATAGACACAAGGTCAGTAGTTTGGAGGGAAGTGAGTTGGTTAATTTAATTGATCTCAATACTTGGCTATAATACTTTATTTTATTGACCCCTGGAAGGATAACAAGTAGAATTGACAATAGCAAGATTTGAACTCAGAATGTAAAGAGCCAGTACAAATACTTGCAAGGTATTTGGTTTTGCAGATTTGCTACCCTTTTATTGGGAGAGTATTAATGATGTGGAAAAGAAGAGGAAGGGAAACAGAAAGTTGATTTCTCAGTGTTAACTTCAGTTTCACCTGTTTCAGTAAGGCTTTGTAAAGATTAATATAAATACATTGATTGGATTAACCCATTTTATCTTAATGTTTAAATTTATAAATCAAAGTGAAAGATGTTTCCAGTTTTTAAAAATGAATTTAGTGGAAACTTTTATGATCTCCCATTACATTGAATTATTTAATGTTCTATAGATTATATAAAAAAAAAATGGGGTCCCAGAGAGAAAATTCTGTAAAGCAGAACAGGAAGCTTTTGGGACCCCTTTCTCTGTCAGAACTTATTTTTTCTTTTTTAAGGGAGGGGTCTATCAAATATTCACAGGCTACTACCTATTTCTATACCCCATCCCCAGACCAAAATACCAGCTGACAAGGATATAAGAGGTAGGGTCTTACATGCCTTGTCTACAAAAGCATATCAGCAAAGCATCTCCTCTTCTAAGGCCACCAGCACAAGTACCAATAAGGCAACGCTGGTAACAATCACGCTCAAATGGTGCTTTTTACGTGCCACCGGCATGGAAGCCAGTTAGCTGCTCTAGCAACGATATATATATATATATATATATATATATATATATATATACTTGACTTTACTTTTACTTGTTTCAGTCATTTGACTGCGGCCATGCTGGAGCACCACTTTTAGTCAAGCAAATCGACCCCGGGACTTATTCTTTGTAAAGGTCTCTTTTGCCGAACCGCTAAGTGACAGGGACATAAACACACCAGCATCAGTTGTCAAGCTATACTAGGGGGACAAACACAGATACACAAACATATACACACACATACATATATATATATATATACACATATATACGACAGGCTTCTTTCAGTTTCCGTCTACCAAATCCACTCACAAGGCATTGGTCGGCCTGAAGACTCTTGCCCAAGGTGCCACGCAATGAGACTGAACCTGGAACCATGAGGTTGGTAAGCAAGCTACTTACCACACAGCCACTGCTGCGCCTATATATATATATATAAACACATGCACAGATAGATATATATGTCTACAAACAAAAGAAAAGAGCACTGGACATGTTTTGTTGAGTTTTAGTATTTATCTTAACAGCTTGACTCAGAATTACTTTGCTGAAGGTTGTTCTGTCATTTTTTTTTTTTTTTGCTTTCTTTTTTGTGACATGTTTTCTCTTACGTCTGTGGAACTTCCATCCATGCAACTCTGAGTCAAGCTGTTAATAAATATAAGTGTGTGTGTGTGTAAATCAGGTTTTAACACTTCAGAAAGTAGCAAATACTACATAGTGTGTATACATGTGTGTGTGTGTGTGTGTGTATTGCTTTGTAGTAAAATGCTATTGAAATGTAGATTTAAAAAAAAGAACATGCTATATATAGTGACAACTCTAAATATTTCCATTATTATTATTAGTAGTAGTAGTTGTAATAGTGGTAGTGGTAGTGGTTGTAGTAGTAGTAACAGTAGTAGTAGTAGTAACAGTAGTAGTAACAGTGGTAGTAACAGTAGTAGTAGTAGTAGTAGTAGTAGTAGTAACAGCAGTAGTAGTAACAGTAGTAGTAATAGTAGAAATCAAGAACTGGTGACTAAGGTTAAAATTTGATTTCCAAGTTAATACTTTGTCGCCCCTCCCCTCCTCCCATGCACAATATTTTCTTCTCCCCAGTCATTTTTCCATGTAATCACATCTTATAAATATTTGAAATGTTCTGAGACAAAATGCAGAGCATCTGTCTCTGTCTTGACACAATCTGAAAGAAATAACATCCTTGAAATTACATACTTCTGTGTTTAAGAAGGAATGTTACGTTGGGTAATGTAGTCTTAGAAAATGATTCAGGTGATTGTAATCCCTTTAATGCCTTTTCACCATAAGTCAGCTCAGTAGATATGATTTGGGCTAAACAACAACATTTTCAATAAGAGCACAAACTGTAGAAGCCACTTCTCTTTAAAAAAATGGAGAGATGGTGCAGGTGTGGCTGTGTGGTAAGGTGGCGAGCTGGCAGAAACATTAGCACGCCGGGCAAAATGCTTAGCGGTATTTCGTCTGTTGCTATGTTCTAAGTTCAAATTCCGCCGAGGTCAACTTTGCCTTTCATCCTTTCAGGGTCGATAAATTAAGTACCAGTTATGCACTGGGGTCGATGTAATCGACTTAATCCATTTGTCCCCTCTATGTTTAGCCCCTTGTGAGTAGTAAAGAAATAGGTATTTTGTCTGCCATTACATTCTGAGTTCAAATTCCGCTGAGGTCAACTTTGCCTTTCATTAAGTACCAGTTACGCACTGGGGTCAATGTAATCGACTTAATCCGTTTGTCAGTCCTTGTTTGTCCCTTCTATATTATGCCCCTTGTGGGCAATAAAGAAATAAGAAGCTTGCTTCCCAGCTACATAGTTCTGGGTTCAGTCTTACTGTGTGACACATTGGGCGAGTGTCTTTTAGTATTGCATTGGGCTGACCAAAACCATGTAAGTGGATTTGGTTGACAAAAACTGAAAGAAGCTCATTGTATGTGTTTGTGTGTGTGTGTGTGTATCTTTCTGTCTGTGTTTGTCCCCCACCATTGCTTGACAACGGGTGTTGGTATGTTTACATCACCATAAACTTAGTGGTTCAGCAAAGGAGACTGATAGAACAAGTACCAGGCTCAAAAAATATAAGAATGGGATCAATTCATTCAACTAAAAATTCTTCAAGGTGATGCCCCAGCATGGCCACAGTCAAATGACTGAAACAAGTAAAAGACTAAAGATAGATATCATTTTTTATCGTTTACTTGGGAACCACTGCCTTGAAAGGTTTCAGTTGAATGAATTGACCCCAGTATTTATTTTTAAACCGGGCATTTATTCTATCAGTCTCTTTGGCTGAACTGCCAAGTTACATGGATGTAAACAAATCAACACTGGTTGTTAAGTGGTGGAGGGGAACAAATACACACACACACACACACACACACACACACATATATATATATATAGGTGCAGGTGCACCATGAGCAGGTATCTTCTTCTATAGCTTCAGGCTGGCAAAAGCCTTGTGAGTGGATTTGGTAGATGGAGACTGAAAGAAGCCCGTCATATATATATATAGGGTGCAGTGAATAAATTGTCATCTAAATTACGCAAAAATGAAAATAACAATGACATCTCATTCTAACAGATACCACAATTACATGAAAATGTCTTTAAATACTAAAGAGTAAATTTATTCAATGAAATCGCCATTCGCTTCAACCACGTCCTCCAGACCACTTCAGAATCTCCTGCAAGTCATCTGTACAGTTTCCTTGTTTAAGTTAGTGAATGCTGCCATAATCCTTGCCTTCAGTTCATCTTTGGTGTTACAAGGAGTTTTGTTGCTCCCCCACTCAACTGTGCCCTACAAGTAATAATGAAGGGGGATGCAGTCTAGGGAGTTAGGTGGCTAAATATTAGGGGTGATGTGGTCACAGAAAGTGTCTGACAGCCATGACCGGGTTCTTTGGCTTGTGAGGCATGTTGCAGAATCCTTTTGCCAGACATACAGTCTTCCAGCAGCCACCTTCTTGACTCAGAGCAGCACTACCTCTTCCAGGCACTTGATGTAGGCCTCCGTGTTGAGATGGAGACTGTGTGGGAAGATGAATGGAGGCATAACATCCCCATCACTAGGTATCACTCCAAACACCATGATGTTGACTGGATGTTTGATAAATTAAGTAACAATGAAACACTGGTCTCAATGTAATCGATTAGTCCCCTCCCACCTAATTTCAGGCCTTGTGCCTATAGTAGAAAGGATTATTATCATCATTAAGATAACAAGCTGTCAGAATTTTTAGCATTCCAGGCAAAATGCTTGGTGGCATTTCATCCATCTTTACAGTCTGAGTTCAAATTTCACTAAGGTCGACTTTGCCTTTTATTCTTTCAGGATCAATAAAATAAGTACCAGTTGAACAAGGAAGGCGATGTAATCAACCTATGCCCTCCCCCGAAATTGCTGGCCTTGTGCCAAAATTTGAAGCCAATATTTATAGCATTATATTCATCAGCCATAAAAAGCAATATGTTTCAATAGAAATAGAGTAACAAATATATTAAGTCTAAAAATGGTTTTGGTCATAACTGGAATGTGTTTGATCAGTGGTCCGTTGACTCAGGACATACATTAAACATTATTTCCAGATATATCGTGAGCCACATGGACTTCATGAATAAAGAATTCTGACATAAATTCTGCTGAGTCACGGAGAGAAAGAGAAAAGTGTTTAATGTAATGCTTTAGAAACATCTGGAGAATCTGAACTAATTTTACAGACCTTATTGTAACCATTGATAGATGAGAGAGGGAAAACTATTTGTATGGGTGGTGAGAATGTGGTTGTAGTTTGGTAGGTGTGCCATCTGTGATGATGATCATAATCATCATGATCATGCCTATGACGATGATGGTGTTGGTGATGGTGTTGGTATTGATGATGATTGTGGTGGTGGTGATGAGGATGATAATGGTGGTGGCGATGGTGATGGTAGGGATAATGATGGTGG